>NW_028274820.1:83393546-83696577 GCF_037043125.1 Eumetopias jubatus
CAACTCAGCTACTTCCAGGCTCTCTTTTTGGGAATCGGTTGGCTGTAGGAGGCACATTCTTCTCTCTGTGACTGCTGCCATAAGGAATTACTTCCCACAGCATGACTGGCAGGGGAAATCTCAGCTCCGCAGACCTGCTCACTCTCTTATAATGAGTCTCAAGAACCAGACTTGGCCACTGGGGAAGGGAAGAGTGTTAGGAAGCCAGCATTCAGCTCTCAGATCCAAGCCATATTCTATAACCCATATATACTATAATGAAGATGATCACTTTCTTATTTATTTATAAGTCTGTATTAATCTTGCAATTGGTTTAGTATCTATAGGGAGAGGAGAGCATATCTGTGATTCTCATATAATAACAAAGCTTTTGATATAAAGTATTATAAGTTGTCATCATTTTTTAAAGAAGCAATCTAACCAATAACTCATAGATAGGCACAGTACTTAATACGTAGTATTATGTAATATAAATATCATTTCAAACGCTCTCCGAGAATGTCTGCTAACTAATCACATGTGGCTTGTCAATGTGATTCTTGATTGATTCTAATGATTTTTAGGGTACCTTTAACAGCCCCATCCATCTACTAATTCATAAATACTCTAGTCTCTGTGTTCATAATTTATACTTGTATCTCTTTAAAAAAACAAAATCAGCAAAATATAAACCAATAGCACAGTAGCACTGTAATTTTTTGCAAGCATGTAGATAAGACCTCCTTTAGAAAATGCTTGGGGAAGACAGGTAATACATACTATACTTTGTTTTCCTTTATTTCCAAAGAGCCCTTAGTACATTTCTTAATGTATCACCCGTTTTAAAAAAAAAAAGTAGAAAGAAAGCAAAAAAGAAAGAACTGAAATCTTCAAAAATAGAATTGTTATACATTTGAATGCCATTGCCACTGATTGAAAGTATAGAATTTCAAATTGCCCTTCTTTTGAAAACATGTCGCTACTCTGCTGGCCTAGGTTACTAAAATCACAAAGTGAAATGTTTAAGAATGTACAAAATCCAGTTCCCTTAAAGCAAATGGAACACTGGAAAATACTATATACTTGGTTAAAATGGATGGCTGCTGAATTAAGTCCACAGGTGCTCAATTGAGTTCACAGCATAAGTAATTTCCAATGAGCATTTACAATGGACCTTTTAGAATAACAAAAACACTAAGTTAGAAATCAATTAAACAAACAGAAAAATGCAACCTTTATATATAACTGTTTATTCTTTCAAGGGGATACGGCCCATTAATAATAAAAACATTTGCAAATTGTGCTACAGTACTGGGGCAGAGACTGTGGCTCTTGCCAAAAGGTCAGGAAAGAAGTGAGAATATGACAGTCCCACAGCAGGACTCACAGAGCCATCTGAAAACATGCAGCCTCCAAAGCAGGGGTCAGTCGGTGGAGGGCTTTAGAAGAGAAAGCTGGGTGAGAGCCAGCTCAGCAAGCCAAAGTCTGCTCCTAACTAAATGGCAAAATCAGAGAGCAGAAACATAAGTAGGAATGAAGAAGACCCAAATGTTTTAGAACTAAGTGAAGTAGGTAGATTAAAATCTGTTAATCAGGAGATGCTATTAAAAATGCAGTGATGATAGTACAGCAATCAAAATAGATTTGACACATTGAAAAGGAACACAGGTCTTGATAATTTTTCATTCTAAGTTTGATAATTGGCTGTATTTGGGAGTTAGAAACCAACTACCCAAGGAACTTAAACGTAGAATAATAATTGGGATCCCCAAGTTGAAGAAGGGAAGGTATGAATAGACAGGGCTTGCTGAGTAATAAGACTTTTAAATTATTTTATCATTCAGTCTTTGTGATTAGGGGTTCTTAAAATATCAAAAGTTGTGTTAGCAAAGAGAGCAACCATCAGCTAAATCATGATACTGAGAACTAATGTGTGAAGATTAGTCCAGCCTGCTCATCTGATGATTATTGACAAGTATCCTGTTAATGAATATCAGCAAATGCACTTATATCTTTCTGCTCCATTGGGAATGCATGAAATAGGATAGTATTAAATACCAGGTACATAGAAGGAATTTAATAAGTAATGGGAATAGTGATTATGGCCATTTCAGCATAAGGAAGGAATGAAGAGCAGCATGGTGTCAATATTTCCCCCAAATTAAAAAAAAAAAAAAAATAGCAGCATGTGGAAAGAAGATGGAAGCACAGGTGGGAAATGTTCCTAATTATATAACTGTATACTCGGCTATCAGTGCTTTGCATTTTACATTTGCTATCTCATTCATTTTCATAAGAATCTTATAAAACTCTTTAAAGATAAGGAAACTTGCATGCAGCAAGTATAAATGAGCTTCTTAAGTTAAAACAGTGGGTGGAGGGACCATCCTTCAAACCTGGATATGTCCGTCTCCCAAATCCAGGTCCCCCCCTTTTTTTAAGATTGATTTATTTATTTGAGAGACAGAAAGAGGGAGCATGGGGGGGTGGAGGAGCAGAGGGAGAGGGAGAGACTCTCGCAGACTCCCCACTGAGCGTGCAGGCTGATGCAGGGCTTGATCAAAGGACCCTGAGATCACAGCCTGAGCTGAAACCAAGAGTCAGATGCTTAATTGACTGTGCCACCCAGGCACCACAAATCCAGGTCCTTTTCATTAGCACATTGCCACCTAACTTGGCATTTTCAAGCTAATGAAATTCAAGCTAATGAAATTCAGTGAATTTACTTATTTATAAGTAGAGATTAAGTGGCTGTTCTCATCAGACAGACCCAGTTGGAATTGCCTTATCTGGACAGTCCCCTTGGCTGTGATGTCCTTGCCCCACTTCAATCATTGTAACAACTCAGAAACTGATTTAACATCTTAAAATCCTTCTGTGTGGAGTATTTTCTAACCCTTCTGAAGAAATCACAATACTTCTCTAATTGGTATATGTGAAACTTGAGAGTTTCTACCAGAATATGGGGTTAAAGCTATATGTACTGAAGTAGAAGTAAGAGTCATAAATGATAGGCCACTGTAACCTTTGATGTTGAGAGTGAGTACCTATCAAAAAGGGAGGGTGGACCTGCAGTCAGATTAGCCGTGAGGTAGAAGCAGCAAGGAGCCATTTGCCAGTGGAGTTTAGGTGGGACCTCATGCTGTTGAGTGGAACACACAGTTCAAGGGAATGATCAGAGTGCAAAGCAATAGATATCTAGTTGAGGACCAGGAAATCAAGGCTAAGACAAAAAAGTCCCTTGAACTTGAAATGTGTCCTAGAGAAGACAAGAGACAGATTCTGGAAATTTAAAGAAGTTAGGAACAGACATTCCACCCCCCCCCTCCCTTTAGAGGATTCCATAATGAGAGGTGGGCCCTGAGGCCAAGAACATTCGCAGGCTTTACTGCAGGACAGGAGAGAGCTGAGTATAGGGAGGGACAGCTCTGCATACTAAAAGCTACTTTAAGAAACTCAATTTTTTCTAATGCTATATTCTTGCCTGGGATATTTTCTCTTATAAAAAAACAAAAACAAAACAAAACAAAGCCTTGACTGTGCATGCATGCTGAACTGTGTTGGATGAAGTAAAAGGAAGATGGAATCCTGGGCCAAAGAGAAGCCTAATCTCGGGGTTAAGACCACAAAGCAGAGTCATTAGCATCTTGACCCCTGAGCATTTGTGGGGGCCTCAGGAGAGCAGCTTCCAGTAGGAGTGCCTGGTTTCCAGGGCCCCCCTGGATTAGACCTCATCTTGAGAAGCCCCTTTCTGGCACAACAAAACTGTTCTTCAGAAAACACTCATCCACAGAGGAGACACAGTGTCTCCAGAAAAGGCGGGGGGGGGGGGGTTGGGGTGGATGGCACTGCTGGCTGGATCTATTGTTTTTATCTGACTAATGAGTTGGCAATTAATATTAAATAATTTATAGCATAATTTACTTCTTCATTTTTTTCCACCTTCTGCCCTGTTTTATACTAATACATACACACTTCACTTTAGCAATACCTATAAAAGATGAGCTCTAATGGACATGATGTAGCTATGGTGTCACATTAGGCCTTTTATTACATGAAATTTGATTATGGGTCATAAATTATGTATTTATCTTGCATTAAATGATGAAAGTAACTCGCTAATTAGAAGAAATCAAAGTTATTGACCTATAGTGAATCTCTTCTACATTTACTGTTGGCATAAAATAGGATATCATGACATGAATACAGATGCATATTTATTTTATTACTAGACATATATCTTCTTTTTTAAAAGTTTCTGGGAAAATAAATGTAGACCACTGCTCTTTGGGAGAATTTATGAGAGATTTATTTATAATTCAGATTTATTATCTTTTCAGGTTATGAAGTTAGGTTGCCTCCCAGCTACAAACCCACTCTTCTATATACTCTAATGGTCTGTGATGCTGGGGCATCTTTACAAACTACATTTCTTCTTGTTAGCTGGATTTCTGATTTGTTGTGCCAAGAGCAGGAGGGAGCCTGGAGGACAAGGTGAAAAAAGAGGTATTTCCTCTTTTCTTAGAGTGCCCAACAATGACCTCTACCAACAATATTTGGCTTGGTCTCCATTTCTTATCTTTACTTCTAGAATAGCCTCATGTACTTCTGATAAGAATTAGCCAGCTGGGCAGCATCTTCCTCAAAGGAATGAGTTCTAGGTCCACGACACTCTTCTCCAAGCTCCTGAGGTACCAGCAGCCGCAGGACAGGGCTCCCTTCTCAGAGGTCTGAGTTCCAACTCTGAAGGACCAAACTCCTGTGAGTCCTGGGATGCCAGTTCCACCACACAGCAAACCCTTCCTTCACCCCCACACCGGAAGCATGCATCATAAATCCACAGGGCCCCTCCCCCAGCTTCTAGGTTCTGATAACTCTATTTTTTCGCCTTTATTTCTCCAGGCCTAGGGAGTAGTAGCTGCTTCTTGAATGTACTACTGTATTACTTTAGCGTTCCCTTTCACTTTTTATTGCCCCAAACCTTTGTAACCAACTCTTTCTCTCTTTTTTTAAAGATTTATTTTATTTATTTATGAGAGAGAGAGAGAAAGAGCACGTGAGTGGGTGTGGGGGGGTGAGTAGAGGGAGAAAGAAACTTAAGCAGACTCCACAATGAGCGCCGAACCCCACCTGGGTCTCCATCTCACAACCCTGAGATCATGACCTGAGCCAAAATCAAGATTCAGCTGCTAACTGACTGAGCCACCCAGGTGCCCCTAACCGACTCCTTTTTGAAGTTTTTCTCTGCTGTCATACCTAAAGTTGTTTCTGTTTTCTTTCTGTGGACCCAGACTGAGCATAGTATGCATATATCAAAATGCTCCCTCTAACATAATTAAACAATGCCCAAAATTAACAACTTTGATCTAATATTTAACAGCTTTGTTGTTGTTGCTTTTATTGTTAGTTTAAATGGAACAGAGCACAGAACTAGGGAAGCCATCTTTAATAATTGGCTTGTTTACATCTGGGAACTCATTTGGATCTTGAACTTTCTTTATTTTTATTACTTTTTTTATTGATACATAAGACAGATATATATGAAACAAGCATAGAAAGCATTAATCTTAGATTTATAGCTGGATTAATTTTATATATATAAGCCCAGATATCTATCTATCTATATTTATATAGAGATATATCTATATATTTATATATATCGATATATAGACCCAGATCCAGATGTAGCTCATTTCTAGCACCAGAGCCTTCAATTTCATAAGAACTCTCAATAGCAGATCATTCTTTATAGGGAGAGAACAAAGGAGAACCCTCTCATGTTAAGGCCCAAGATAGAGCATTTAGTGGTATTAATACAAGGCTAGTAGTTTAATCATTTTAAATAAAAATCATAACTGATGGGGCCCCTGGGTGGCTCAGTTGTTTAAGCATCTGCCTTTGGCTCAGGTCATGATCTCTGGGTCCTGGGATCAAGCCCCATGTCAGGCTTCCTGCTCAGCAGGCTGTCTGCTTCTCCCTCTCCTCCTCCCCACTACTCGTGCTCTCTTGTTCTCCCTCTCTCTCAAATAAATAATAAAAAAAATTATAACTGATATGACTGCTCTTCCCTCCCCACTATAAGTTAAATAACTTTGTTGATATCTCATGGCCATAGAGTTTAGGTACATCAAGTTGTGTTATCAAGGGAAATCATGAAATATCATCCATTCTTTTACTCAGAAAAAACTTTTAAAACATCTCCTTTGTGCCAAGCAACTGGTTAAATATTAAGGTTATCCAGATGAATCCAACATGGTCTTTGTACTTGAGTATAGTTTCAGTCAAGTGGCAAATATATTCACCTAAAAACTGGTACAGATTAAGTTTGACAGGGATAAGAAGAAGGAAAGAAAGAAGGATGTTATGGGGCCGTAAATTCGGTGCTTTCCAGGCAAGAAGAATAGGGAATGCGTCTTTTAGAAAAAGCATGTTCAGGAGCAATACAAAATTTAGAATGGTAGTGCATCAGGAGAAATGTGGGCTTAGAAGAGAGAGAGCACTAGGAGGTTTGGAACTCAGGAAATCCATGAAAATTTTTAATCCAGAAGGCCTTCTTTTTTTTTCCCCTCTCTTGTTTTATTTTTAGGAAAGTAATACTGGATGCAGACTGGATGCCAGACTTTAGGGGGCAAAGGGACATAATGGTTAGGAGATTGATAGATTTTTGTTAGCTTAGCTGAGAGATAAGCCTTGAACTTACTGGGAGTAGCAACAATGAAGAAATAAGGCCAGATTTAAGAGGTTTCTGGAGAATTTTGGAACTCAGAGATTTTGGTGAATGCAGGGAATGAAGGAAACAGAGGAGTTAAGTATCCCTGGGGTCAGGGAGTGGACCATTAGCAGAGATTAGAAATTGAAGGAAAGCAATGATTTCTATTTTTGATTTGTTCTCCCTGAAATACCTTCTAAACACATGAGTTGATATGTTCAGTGACAACTGGACATGCAGTTCTGGTGCTTAGAGGGAAGGCCAGAGATCAAAATAATATGTTTAGGAAACAGCATCAGGAAGGAGGATAAAGGAGTTCACCCAAGGAAAGATCACTGAGTTAGAAAAGTAGGAAACTACTACAATTTAAGACTAAGGAAAAGAGAGAAGAACCAGCAAAAGTCACAGAGAAGGAATATTCATCGAGGCTGGAGAAGAACCTTTAAAGTGTGATGTTTTGTGTTAATACAGAGGCAGTATGGCTGGATGATTCAAAGCGTGGATCCTGGACACAGACAACGTGGGTTTGACTCCATTCGTTGCCACCTAACATTGTGTGACCCTGGACTGGGTACACTCAGATTCCTCAGTATAAAATGGTGTAATGGTAACTACTTCCTAGGGGAATGGAACTACTTTGTGAGGAAGCAGTACATTAATACATGAAAAATACTCAGAACAGAGTTTGGCACATAGTAATAAGTGAGAATAAGCATTAGCAATTGTTATGTACCAGAAGTTCAGCTTTTGCTATTCATCTCAGAAGGTCTTCCTTATATAGCCTTTAATGCATTATAATATAAATTATGAGGTACTATATCAACCCAAAGGGGATTAGACTTAATTTAATTGCATTATATCAAAGTACCATTGTGTGAATGTTTGCTTATTTTGTAGACCATTAAGTTATTTGTCATCTGTTATGCCTCCTTAGTTTTTGTTTATCAAACCATATTTAATTTTTCTAACCTTTAAAAAATAAATCATTTTTAGTACTGTACTTTATTCTTATAATTCCTTTCTGGATGCTTTCTATTCTGTTTACATCCAACTGGTAATAATATACTACTTTGAATAATGGTAAGAGTTTGTACTCACATCACATCCTTTATGAAAGGATTTCCAAAAGTTCTCCATGAATTATTTATTTTAACTGCAGGATAGTTAGGAAAGTAAATGCTTAGTATTTCCATTTTACAGATTTTTTAAAAAATGAGGACAGAGCTGGAAAATGATGTTTTAAAACTCAGAACAGTCGAGGGAGCATGGTGTCATTATATGGAGGTGCACTGAAAAGTTGGCTATCCAGAAATCAAACTTCCAGAGCCATAGAATTTTCAGACAAAGAAATGGTTTTTAAGGGAAATGAAAGTATTCATCACATATCAGACTACCCAAATGATTACAGCTGTGACAGTCAATGGAAAAAACAAACAAACAAACAAACAAACAAACAGGAAAAGCAAGAAAAAGGGAGAAGGAAGGCTGATAGGTCAGCAGCAGAGGCAGAGATACTATTTGTTAGAAAACAGTAAGCAAAAGGCAGATTAAATTAAAAAGCAAGCATTTGTCATTATGGGGTCTTCATGACTCCGGACCAGATTAGACAGGTTGGAAAGGTTCTAGAGACCTGGTAAACTCATCAGGAGATCCAAATACCCAGAAAGCAGGTAAGGCAGGCTGGGAGTGGGTATCAGAGTGTGACAATTAGTGAAGAAGGGAGCGTGCAACACCACTACAGTCCAGGAAGGGCTGAGCATCGGTCTGGGCAATAACTGTCGGCAGTCTGGACTTGGATCAGCCAAGAGGACCCGGGTGCAGTGGCACGGTGCCTGTGACAGGAGTGATCAATTTATCGAAGATAAGAGAGGCTCCTAAAGTGTTTTCAGGATTTGATGACTAGAACCAATTTACTTTTTAGAGAAAGTCCTGTAGCAAGGCTGGATCGAATAGTTACCATACCACCTGTTGGGATGAGTTATAAACTCTTTGTTCTGAATGGCAAAGAACCTGGCATTATAAGAGTAAGTGATCTTGTCTTTAAATATTTGGGGCTGGGAATGTTCATTCCAAAAATGAAAGAGGGAAAAAAAAAACAGATTTATAATTTGGCAATCAGTGGGGCATGGGAGAAAAAGGGAAAGAGCTAAGGGGTGAAGGCACCGTCTCCCTCTATGGTGACAAGCTAAGTAACGACATAGTATGGAAGCCTGTTTGTCAGGTATGCAAGGGCTATGCAATCACAGCAAATGTAGCTGAGAAGCCTTTCTATAGGAGAGGGGAGAAAGAAGTTTCCAAAATTATCCACTTAGAGTGTCAGAGATAGAACCCATTGCAGATATTCTCTATTCTAATACACAAAACTACTATAGCCTACACCAGAAAACCCTAATTTTAAAGGAAAAAAAATGAATATTTGTCCTTGATTTTAAAAAAGAAAGTTTGGTAAAATGTTGACAGAAAAAGAAAACATTGGTTCATGTACTGAGACCATTTTAGTAAAACCCTTTGCAGATTCTTAGTATTCTAAAATTATTATATATGTATATATATATGACATATATTAAGTATCATTATAATACATATACATGTATGTAATAGTCAAAATTAGAACTTCATATTCTTATTCCTTATGAGTTACTCTTGGTAAATAGTTTGAGAATGCTCTTACCACAAATTCAATGCTTATTTAATATATTTTTAAAATTAAAGACATAAAAATGCTATTGATTGAATGTATACTTTATAACAGGTAGTTTGGAGTGTCTAATATAAATGCAGAGTTAGAAGAGTAGATGTAATTCTTGAACATGATGCAGGAGATACAGACTGAGGAGTCCTATCTGTTCCTCTGGGAACAGTTCCCTGATCCACATTCCAGGTGGTTCCAGTAGCACATCAAGCATGTGCTTGGCCATCCAAGCACATGGATAACCATGGGTCCCAAATCCTTCATTGGGACTGCATTCTTCTAGCAAGTGGGACTGGTTAAAAGTTAGGGAGTGAGACTCAAGCAGGACCAAACAGGGTGACTCCCAGGAACTGGTATATTATTGTCAGAGAAAGAATTTCTCCTTCTGCAGGAGTTGCTAAACGAGGATGTCATGTGGGGTTCTTGGCCTTCATCTTGTCCTTCATAAAGAGAAGCATATCTGCAGCTGAGAGAATGAAGCTCACATGAAGAAGAAAGCAAGAAAACAGCAAAGAGAGGGACAAGATGGAGGAGGGGCCAGAGCCCAGGAACAGAAGATGATCATGAGCATGACTCTGATCCACTGTCTGGAAATGAGATCGTTCATATAACTAATGTGCCTAATGTTGCCTTAATAAAAGTTCGAGAAAGCAAAAGATGTTGACCAAATTATTTATGTTTTGGGAAAATCAAATATTGATACAGGTGTAGTATTAGAAAGCCAGGAATAGCTGGCAAAAAAATAATGACCAAATCATGACTTTATATTTTCATGGAAGACTTATTTTTAGCAACCGAATATGGTGGTACTACGTTAATGAGTATTTCAAGCGTGGCATATTTACAAACTAGAGTTTAAAATCTTTTAGCTTGATACGTACTTCCAACAGGAATTATATAGTAAGGTAAAAACAAACAAACCAACACTATACATTAAGGAATTGTAAAATTAACCACCATGGAAGACAGTTACTACTCACCAAATAGCGCGGTGGTCTCCCACCCTCCCCAGGCTCCCTGCAGAGAGGGGACAATATGAGGAGGTCAGACTGCTGATGGGAGTGGAGGAAGTGGTGTGGATCACTTCCGTGCTGAAGCATTCGACAACCAGTGCTGGACCCTCCAGCTCCCTCTTCCTCCACCACAGTGACCGTGGAGATTACCCGCTGAGACTGGGGATCCACCTGGTGGAAGCATTTTCCATTGCTCAATGACCACACAGAGGAGGGTGGCTCCCAAGGGTCCCAGCAGGCTTTGCATGACTGAGAAATAAACCTCTGCTCTGCTAAGCCACTGCAATTTGGGGGTTGTTTTTTTTACCACAATGTAACGTAGTCTCTCTTTGCTAATATTTCCCTTTTTTATTTCCCATTTCATTTTGCTGATGGGATTTCGTTCAACAATATCCAAGTAAGGCATTTCCAAAAAGAAAAGGTCCAAAAACAGAAGTGCCATTTTGGAAATATAGATGTGATTTATGAAAATTCTATTTTCGAGGAATCGCATATATGCTTATGGTTGTCAAATGTTTAATAATTAATTACTGATCAATCTCTGCATATTATATTTTAACAAGACATATCTTATTAAAGGTAAAATGAAACATTTTAACATTCACTATAAGTTATCCATTTTCATCTTAATCCAGGTTTTCTTTTGGTAGTATAAGTCAAAATGTTTCCTTCCTTGGGAACATGAACTTTTTTCCTACTGATTTATTTTTTCCCATTCACTACATTTATAATGATGATACATATATACAACAGCATCAGGGTACTGATGATTTTGCAGCTAATAACTATTTTAATTTTTTATGTCTCAGTAGACATATAAAGTATTATGTTTTCCATCAATAACTTCACCAATTATTTTCCAATTATTCTGCTCAAATTATACACGTATGTAATAAAAATAAATTAACTATGGCATCAATTGATTATTCCTGACTAATTTTTCCCAATAAAATATTTACCAGTGTTTACAAAGGAGATATGATTTTGGGCCTGAAATTTTACAAAAAGTGTGCTGGAAAGAGCTTCTTGCTCACCAATTTCCAAATAACTAAGTTTTTGTTACTAACTATAGTGCAAAAATATCAAATTCACAAGCTGGCAAGTAATGATAACTGATAGGAGAGCCAAATTATAGAGGTCTTCATGTGAGGAAGGAAAAATAAAGGTCTTCAACTGTGTAGCTGGGGCAATTTTTCAGTTTCAAATTTCCAAAGTGGAATAATGAGTAGGAGAAGCAACTCTTGTCACTACTTAGGTTTTCAAATTGATGGATGTAAGCAAACCCTTACTAGGATGAAAATGCATTTGTTGTATAACCAGACTCATAGACATAAAAGCCACAACCGTTCTGCTTTCCTTCCCTCACCACCTAAATTTCTTCTAGCGTCTTAATTGTGCAGGCTTACTAATTAACATGAACATTGGCTAGAGTGGCCCCAACTCAATACCTTGAGTATTTTCTTGAATAAACATTCAGACTGCAGATCTTTCCATGAAACTCCCTATAGAATTTGTATGTTGACAGGTTTTTCCCACACATCCCCAATCTAAAGCTGGCTCCTATTCAGTGAAAGCAGTCCAGTATAGTAATGGCTCGGGAACACTTCAGAGCCCTGGACAAGACCAGTGTTCCCCAAAATAAATGGAGCAAGAAAAGGGGCACCTTTTCAACCTCTGCAAATTATATTTATCTGTAGTTGAAGGTAAGTAGAGTCAAACCAAGAAAAATTAAGTACACAGAGCTTCAGTCTCAGTCTGTTTTTTCTGTGCCCCACTCTGTGATGCTTCTTTCAAACGTGTGCCTTGCAAAACCCTTGCCTTGGCAAAGTGGATTTTAGATTTTCTGCCTATTCTGACTGGAAGCTCCCAGAAGGGACTCTTCTTTCCCAATAAGCCCTTTTCTACCTCTGAAAACCATACTCATCTTTTAAAGCCTTACTAATTTGTTTATTGGAAGAACCAGCTCCCGAATGTTGTTCTGTAAGGCCTCTGATAATAAGGATGAATAAATGAAAGGCAATTCCTCTCTTCAAATAACAATTGACTGGTGAAGACGGATACAAACCAATATGTGAAATATAATGCAGGATATTTCATGGGCATGACATACAAAAGATATCACAGAAGTACAAGAAGAGGGAGCTAATCCAACCTGAAGAGGTTCTCAATGAAGTCTTCCAAATCACCCACCATTAAATAAGTGCTTCTTGCTCCTCTACTTTCCCTACATAATTTTCCTTGTGACAGCGTGTACTGTGATTAAGAAACTGATTCTGAAGCCAGCCAGCATGGCTTCAGATCCCAGCTCTGCCACTTACCTAACTTTGTGATTGCAGGAAGTCACCCCTTCCTCTGTACACATTAATGTTTTCATCCACCTCATCTCTAAAATGGAATAATAACAGCACATATCTTATGGCAGCAGTGTGAGGATGTATTGGGTTAATAATACATTTACAACATTCTGTTAGGACAGTGACTGGAATTTAGTAAATAATCAATATTGGCTAAAAGTACATCATTTTTTCCTCCGCAATTAGAGATTGTTGTTAGTGTAACTGTAATCTTTAATAAATTATAATTTCCTTTGGGGAATCTCTCTGTGTTGCCAAAATGCAAATGGCAGGGAGTCAATAACTGCTTCTTGATCAGTACTTTCCCTGCCTACATTTCTGGATTCTTCTCTTTTGTGAAATCTCATTTATTTGTATTTTCCCTCCATTCCTGGCAGTATTACAGTACCAACTTTCCTTTGAACAGGTTCCGAATGATGGCTAGGGCCTGAATGAAGCATCTGCTCCTATTAACAGTTCCTTCTGTGGGGGCATGTCCCACCTTTGCAAGAAACTTTACCACACATAACCCCCCACCCACCCCTGCCTTGAATCTACTTTCCTGTTGATTTTCCAAGTTTACAAGTTGTTCAGCAATAACCCCAGTTCTATCAATCCAGACATCTTTTTCTGGGCTCTGGGTTCTCCCCCTCCCCGTCCTCACCCTTCAGTATGAAATTTCCTTCATTACTACTGTTTTACTCATTGTTGAAAAGTATCTGTACTGGTAGTATAGGTGGAGGATGGCAACATGTAAGCATGGTTGGCAAACCCTTACTCTAGAGTATTGGTTATGGTTGAAGAAGTAAACATTTCTAACTTCAACTCTTGGCCTCAATTTCATTCCATTATGTCTTTGTATATTATATACGTTTTTGGGATTATAAATGAATGAGACTTGTTTTACTGCCATCAACTAAGAGTTGAGAAGTTAAGTTGGTTAAATCATATGGGTTGCTTCTCAAATAAATGATCTAGCATGTGTTTTGAGGAATGGATGACATATATAAGGGAAAATTTAAAGAAATTTTGTAACCCTAGAATGACATGAACTATATGGAATTCTGTTCCTTTGAATAAATCAGGACCATTAGTAAATAAATATCAGACGATAATTGTGTTTGCAAGTACTGACATCATATGAATGGAGGGCACCAATGGAAGTGGCTCTACATAGACCTGACCAAGGTGATCTACAGATGGTTGTCTCTCCACAAACCCATAAGTGGGGACTTAACAAATTAATGACTTGCTACTGACTCCTAATAGTCCTTGGGAAGGTGAGGTAGGAAGACAAGGATGATTTGAGAATAAATTTGGGAAGCATATTGGAACTCTGAAAACATGGGGAGGAAAGTAAACATTTGAGAATAGAAGTTATTTTTTATGATCTTTTCTTAAAATTTATGGTTAAAATATTGGAAAAGATACATGACTGGTTAGAGAATGGTTAGCTGCACAGGAAGTGTGATGTTTATAGGATTTTAATTTCTGGAATGTTGCATAGGCTACCAGAAAGACAGACCCTTGAGGAGACAGAGTATATCATTTTTGTGAGATTCAAAAACAGTGTATTTGTCCAGAGAATGCCTGATATGACCATAAATAATTTAAACTGAACATGGAGGGGGGAGATGAATAAAATCCCACATTATGTTGTGAAATTAATTACAAACTGAGCACATTATGAAGTTAAATGCCGTATAGAAACCACAATATAACCAAGTAATAATAAAAGTAAATATTATTGCCGTTCATTGAGTGGTTAATATTTCCCAGGAACTTGAAAAATACCTAATTCAATATTCCAATGTCCCTTTGAGGTAGGTAATTATTGCCTCCAATATACAGGTTGTTTCAAATGATGCTTAATTGATTTACATCACTTACTAAAACTCTCATAGCTAGCAAATGGTGGAGATAGAATTTGTTTTAGGGGGAAAAAAAAAAGCTTGTTCAGAATGAATGGGTGCAGTCCCCATCCTGACACTTCGGGTCCTTCTCTACATGAGGAAGCCCAGCGCCAGTCTGTGTCGGGGTAGAAACAAGAAACACTGAGTGGGTGTTTCGTCAAAGACCGATGAAACTCAGAATACCCAAACTCAAAAGCTTTAACTTCCCATCACTGGCTCTACCTGCTTCATTTCGGTTTTAATAGTTCTTGAACCAGGACTTCTTCAGGATGTTCAGTGGGGGCACGAACAGAACGGAACCATGCAGCTGAGAACAGCTGGTTCCCAGGAGCCCTTCCCAGTCTGCACCAATGCTGTCAGCAGTTTACTTCAAGTTCCTCTAGTGACACTCTCCTGTCACAGCCTGCGTTCCCCTTCATCAGCAGCTCTCTTCCCCTCTCCTTACCTTTATCCTTAGACAAATGGATCTGAACTCAGGTGAAACCTATTTTTCAGGTGATAAAGCATAGAAACACTGAGAAAGCAGGTAGCGAGAGGAAGGAGGCTTAGAGACCTGTTAGTCTACAGTTAATTCTCAATCAACCTAAATAGACTAAATACTTATCCCAAATCCATCAGTCAGAAGTGTGTATTATGGGTGCCTGGGTGGCTCAGATGGTTAAGCGTCTGCCTTCGGCTCAGGTCATGATCCCAGGGTCCTGGGATCGAGTCCCGCATTGGGCTCCCTGCTCCGCGGGAGCCTGCTTCTCCCTCTGCCTCCCCTCTCTCTCTCTCTCTCATGAATAAATAAACAAAATCTTTAAAAAAAAAGAAGTGTGTATTATGAAATGTACAATTCTCTTCATAAATGAAAAGTGCCCACAATACAGCTTTTTTCAACATTCTCTTAGGGTGGTTTCAAGAACACAATTTCCACAACAGGTTCTAAAAAGAAACAATATGGAGAGAACAGAGTTGTTCTCTTGTTCATGCACTCAGGCACTGGTTCATTCCTTCCACAAAAATTACCTGCGTACCAGTGTGTGTCAAGCACAGTGCTGGGTACAGGAAACACACAGATGAAGAGAAGAGGATCCCAGCCCTCAAGGAGCTCAGTATCTAGTAATGTAAACAGCAAGCGCTGCAGATGCTTTGTTTCTCTCGTTGACTTGCAACTGGAATACCAACAAGCAATAGCATTTCACTCCATGTGGGGTAAGGTATACTTCAATTTCTGTGTGGTTTTATAGTAGCCCAGTTCAGTAAGGGTGTAGAGAATGCTTAAAATGAAAGAGTACAATATAGTTTAAACAATTCAGACTTTGGAAACTTTAGGTTTCAAAGCCAGATCTGGATACCCAAAGTACTACATATACAAAGGCTTATAAGAATGTACAAAATCTGGAACATTATTTAGTGTTGATGCCAATTTGAATTAGTATCACTAATTTACAAATCAGCTTGAGAAAGAATATTATGATCTACAAAAATGTCCTATTTTGGTTCTACAGTGATTTAAGGAACTTAACCTGAAGTAACAATGAAAATTGTGGAAAATCATGTTTGGATAAGGAATTTATTTGAAATGTATTTATAATAATCTAAATAATTTATAATTCAAAGCAAGTAATGTCTACTATCAGGAATATTTTTTTGCTTCTTTTTTAAATAGTTTATTATATCAGGAATATTTTTAAACAAACCTGGTATACCCCTGGCATCCATAGATGATATATTACATAATCTTTTTCCAAAAGTGGTTAAAACCCAGTTTTTCCAAAAGTGGTAAAACCCACTTTTGGAAAAAAACATTCTCCCAAACTACAGCAATTTCTTAGATGGGTAGGATTATAAATGCCTTTGTTGTTCTGTTTTCTATTTTCCAGTTTTCCTATAAGGTGGGTGTTTTATATTTATAATTAAAATATATACTTTGTTTTTAAAAAAGGAGATTATCACACTAATGAACTTAGAAAATATGGAAGGCAATTCATATTTCATTGAACTTTTTGTTGTTATATAAATTTGTTGAGTAAACACATTTTTTTTAATTTAGTGTTTCTTTACTACTCAAGAAAGAGTGCCAATAAAGAATATAAGCTAATCTTGTGTGTATTAAATAAATAAAATATTTAAATGTGAAAAAGACAGAATGCAAAGATAAAGCAGCTTCATTCACTATGCACAGGTGATTAAAAATAAATTAAAATGTTTAATGAATAGCCTCTCAGCTTAATATACTGTTTCAAAGTGTGCATTCCTACACTTTAAAAATATTTTAATATTAAACATATTTATATAATCATCATCATTATTATTATAAGAAAATTGGTCTTAAGGAATGGTATACCACGTCTGAAAATAGCAGGAAATCACCCAAAGAGTCACCTAATGTACATCATATTTACCTACTCTATTAGTTTCCTATTGCTGTTGTGACAAATTACCACAAACCCAGTAGTTTAGAACAACATAAATTTATCTTGCAGTTCTGGCTGTCAAAAGATAGAAATGGGTCTCACGGACTAAAATCAAGATGTTGGCAGGATTGCTGTCTTTCTGTAGGCCTTTTTATGCCTTTTCCAGCTTCTAGAGGCCGCCTGCTTTCCTTGGCTCAGGGCTGCCTTCTATCTCAAAAGCCATCAATAGCCGGTGGAATCTTTGTTAGGTCACGTTACTCTGACACTCTCTCCTTCCCCCACATTTGAGGTCCCTTATGGTTATATTGGACCACTTAGAAAATCCAAAATAATCTATCTATTTTAATGTCAGTTGATCAGCAACCTTAATTCCATTTGCTACCTTAATTCCCATTTGCCATGTAACGTAACACACTCACAGGGTCCAGTGATTTAGAAAGTTCCTGTCTGTGGGAGGCTTTTGTTCCACTCACCACAACTATGCATCATGGAACTTAATGTCATCTACCCAATTAAGAGTGCAAATATAAGTTTAAATACACATTGGTCTATTTTGATATATCTTTTCTTATAATTTAAAGTTATATTTGCACTATTCATTACTGTTTTTGTGTCTTAAATATACATATAAAGTTTTACTAAATTCTTATAGCAAATAATTTGAAGATTTTCACTTTATGTTTATTTATATTTGTTTCATAAATCTAGTCTCATCAACCTAGTATAGAGTTGCCTGACATAATATAGGACATCTAATTGAATTTTAATTTTAGATAAAGAACAAATAATATTTTGGGATGTCACAAATATTGTATAGGACGTATTTATACAAGATAATTATTCATTGTTTATCTGAAATTGAAATTTAACTGAAGATCTGAATTTTTATTTAATGAATCTGGTAACCTTAACCTAATTTTTTTCTAAAGTAAGTTTAGGGGTGCCTGGATGGCTCAGTCAGTTGAGCATCTGACTCTTGATTTTGGCTCAGGTCATGACCTCGGGGTCCTGGGATCCAGCTCCATGCTCAGCAGGGAGTCTGCTTAAGGATTCTCTCTCTCCCTCTGCCTCCCCCCAATTTGTGAGTGCTCTTGTGCACGCGTTCACTCTTTCTCTCTAAAACAAGTAAATAAATCTTAAATAAATAAATAAAAAGTAAGTTTAGGAAATGACGACTTAATACATACTGAGTTGAGATATAAAATGGAATAGATATTTTTTTGCTTATCAGCACTCCATACAAGAGACAGAATATTTTAATATTATAAATATTTATAATTTTCCTTCTATACATATAAACAATTCCATGTTTGCTTTACTATTAGAGGGCATTGAGATTTCAGGATGTTATGATAAAATTATATTTTAAAATATAGTTATATAGCTCTTCTTTTGATGTTATTATAGGTACAATTTCATTTCAATAATGGGAGAGATGACTTGAAATGGACCAACTATCCCAAAATAAGGGTAAAGTACTGAAATTGTGGAATAAATATGAAAAAGGAAATTTAAGCTATTGAGAAAAATAGCTTTTTCTCAATGAGTCCCTTTGTAAGCTACTGTTCACTAAAAAGAGCACTAATAAAAGAAACTCCAGACATTGTTCCTCTAAAGAACGAAAAGAGAAGAGAATCTGTGGAATCATCTGGTAAGACCTCTTATGGGAAACTAACACCCAAATACAAATGTAATTGACAATATTGGGATGGCTCCAAATAAAAGCTGGAGTTTGTTCGGATTTTTAAATGACTGAAAATAAATATTCGGTTAACAGGAATCAGAAGGAAGCATGCTGCTGTGGCACATGGGACTAAAGTAAGCAAGCATCAGTGATTCCGAACACAGTAGGAAACCAGTCGTGAAGTGGCAAGAAAGAGAACCCTTTGGTATAATATCTTATCATATAGAACGGCCTTAAATTATTGTAGTATTCTGACAGAGAGAACATGAAGCAATTTGAAGACGAAGTCATGCTTTAGGAATTTAAAGGGCTTTCAGTTAAAGACTAGTATGATTTGTATATACTTTATGTATCTAAGATATGTTCCAGGAATTATATCAAAGTGAGTTTAACTACATAGAAATGTGTTTTCCAATTGATTGACATTAAAGTGAAGCTGTTTTTCTCCAGAAAATATAGTATTCATGCTTTTTAATCATATATTACAAATATATCATTTATTTAAAAAAATTATGCAGTTAAAGATTATTTCCTGACAGGATATATTATTAAAGAGTGGGGAATAGGACCTAAAAAAAACCTTATAAACAAACTTATAACATCTTCTCTACTACTTAGTTATGTTGCAGTCACAAAAATAGTCATAAAAATAATTTTATTTTAAACACAAAATCATGTAATAATTGACATTAAATAATTAGGCTCTACTCTATTAAACCAGATGAGAGTATGAAACATTGAGTATCTGCTTGGGGCTAGGTCTACGCTGAAAGGATAAGGTGCTATAGTTCGGGCAGATTTACATAATAAGAATACAAACTTAAAATGTCTCAAGCACCCAAATGCATCAGCACAAAAATGTAGAGATGGAAGAAGATGCAAAATATCAAAGCAAGACTTGGATGTAACCACTACACCAAGCTCTCTCCATGCAACTAGACTGAACACAGTTTAATTTTTCAGGATGTCATTTAAATTAGTGTACAGTTTATTACACATTGTGGTCAGTTAGAATTGACCCTAAATATTTTCTGTGTTAGAAACATGTCCTTTATGTTTCAAGATAAATACATATTTCTCTGTTGGTCTTATAAGGTTCTCCACCAACAGGAAGAAAATTCTTGTCACCTACGTGGTTTCTATACTCGAATTAAGTCTTAAAATATCAAGAATTACTTTTCCAGACAAAAATAGCTTTTCTTTTTTTCAGTTACCAAAGGACTTTAAAGCATCAGCATTCTCCCACTGTCCACAGGATGAGTGAAATTAGGGGAAAAAAACAAATGGGAGAAAAATTTACAGGCATACAAGGAAACCTAACTGGCTCTTGCTACAAACACTGTAATTTGTCACAAGAAGTCTGCTCAGGAGACATTGTTTCCTTCTTTCTTCCTAAGGCATTGTGGCAGAGCAATTTATGATACTGCATTGACTGGAAGTACAAGGAAAATGCAGTAGAAGGGGACAAGGAACTCACTAATGCGAGGTGAAATCAAAATCAATCTCTAACAAGAGATTACTTCACACATTAACTTCTCTGGGATCACGTCGAAGTCTTCCAGCCTGGGGCTCCTGTACTTCTAGCAGGGAAAATGATTTGAATGATAAACAAGGTGCGATGATGAGTGGAGGTGAGAAAAAAAAGGCTTAGGTCAGTGCTGAACTAGCAAAATCTGATGAACTAGAATCTGATGTCTACTGTCAGTTATACCAGAGAGCTCAACCTTCTTGTTTGTTTTTCCAACTAGAGAGCAAAGAAGACATGTACAAATTAATGTGGAGTATCGAGTACTGAGTTGCCTTCTTCATTTTCTTGCCTCAGACACCTCTGTAAAGCTGAAAGAAACATATGGTGTGAGTACATGCCCCATAGGGCTTTTTGGAAAAGTAATTCAGATTCTGGATCATACATTTGTATCATGCTATGGTAATGTGAATGCACTTGATTAAGGCTTATGAGACTGATGGCTGCCTCCAGCAAATTTGTCTTCTGAAATGCTTCACACATTAATCTGCATCCTTCACTATACGTACATAATAATCCTCACGTGCATTTGCTTAAACATTAGGTCACTCTTCTGAGGGGTTGGCAATTTTCTTTTACAATAAGAGCATTTTAGAATTAGGGCCTTAGAGAAGTGTGAGGAAATCCTGGGGCAATTATTCCCTAGGTTCTAACATTCCAAATGCAGTTGGAAGAGAGGCCACCTTGTCAAGCCCTCATTTTATAGGTGAAGAGACTGAGTTTCAGGGAAGGTAACTTGATTCATCAAGGGATGTGAAGGAGACAAGAGCCATTCAGCCCAAACATTTTCCCACTTTCGTCTAACTCACTTTTTTGGCACATATCGACTCAGATTTGGCTTGAAAATGTTTACAATTTCATGTTCATCTCATTCCACAACATTGTAGCTGACAACTCTTTGCAACATACTTTCACAGCCTTTGTGGGGCTAGCAAGAAGTGAGAGTCAGGAAGAACACAAAAGAATTAGGGTTATTGTCTCTACCTAAAGGGTTTGTGCATAAGGATGCAACCATAGATACAAACACAGATGCATAAATGCCCCCAAGAACAACAAAGGACACAACCTTGGAAATGTAAAATAACGGATGCCCAGATAGAGTCCATATATGCTCAGAATTTGTAACGTTTTATAAGTTAAAGAAGATTTTATGGGTTGGTTGATTTGATAACACTGGTTTCGCTGAAATGAAAGGCTGTAGTAGAAAGACAGATTTGAAAAGTTTAGGTTTGAGCTAATGGTCAACAGGAAATAATTTTAGTTGAAGAACGCTTCATCTTATCTTTGGTAACTATCACAATTTCTATTAAGTAACAATTCTATAATTGTCAGCTTAAAGCTGGTCTCCCCTTTCAAGATGCATGAAGGCAGGCCATATCTAGATCCATCAATACTGTCAGCATTAAGGAGAATGAGGGTGTTAAGTAAAAATTGGTTGCCTGAGTAAAAATTTCTTAAAAAGTGACAAATCAGAAGATGCATGTGGAATACCTTCATATGGCAGAAATCTGGAAGTCACTCTCAAGGTACAAGTCCCAGAGGTCAGTTTATATCACAAAAGATGCCCAGATTTAGACTAAGGATTTGACCTTGCAAGTGGAAAGGAAAGAACGGATCTAGGAGCAGTTTCAAATGAGTTTGTTGACAGAGTATACATGGAGGAAAGAGAAGAGGAAGTCTTCTGTTAACTTTCAAGTTTGGAGCTCTGAAAAACAGATAATGTTGACAGAGAAGAGGAATTAACACAAAGATTAAGCATAATGGAGAAATATGAAGCAGCAGCTAAAATCATGAGACTTGTAGTCAAACAGAGTAGGTTCAGCCCCAGACACACCTCATGGTAGCAGTGTGAATGCAAAAATTCTTAACCTCTCTGCATCTGTAAGAGATGAAAGGAGATTATTTATACATAAAGCACTTGATCTGGTTTTCAGTACACAGGAGGCATTCAATGAATAGTGACTCTTTTAAATATGATAAATTTTGGTTTTAGATATCTTAATTTCACAATTTCGGTTTGGGATTGCTTTCAGATTCTGGTTTTGGATGGTTTACTTTCATTATTATTATTTTTTTTAAAGATTTTATCCATCCATTTGACACAGAGAGAGAGAGAGAGAGAGACAGCGAGAGAGGGAACACAAGCAGGGGGAGTGGGAGAGGGAGAAGCAGGCTTCCTGCCGAGCAGGGAGCCCGATGCGGGACTCCACTCCAGGACCCTGGGATCATGACCTGAGCCGAAGGCAGACGCTTAACGACTGAGCCACCCAGGGTACCCCTTACTTTCATATTTTTGTTCATGTGAAAGAGCAGGCACAAAAAACAATTCAAAAACACGAGTGTATCTTTTATAGCAGAAGCCTCAGGAACGATGAGTGCTCCAAGGAAATGGTGCCTGGGAGAAAGGCCAAAATCAGGGCAACATTGAGCAGAAGGAAGATGAGATCAAGGCGACAAAGAAACAAAAAGAGATTCAAAGCGATGTGGTTTCCCATAGTGTCAGGGAGGGAAAAAATATAAGATGGGGGTATCATTAGCGATCACAAGGGTATGCATGTTCTCTATATAAAATACACTAGAAAGTAATAAGTGAGGTAGAAATAAGTAATTTGAGAGCTTTCACTGGAGACATGTTCTTTATAACCCTATGGTATGGACTGTCTCTACTCATTGCTGTTTTTCTTACCACCTTCTACACATATTTTTCTTTTTCATTCCAAGTGTAATTCTTCATTTCATGCTTGTTATTGTCAGTTCTTAACAATAAGCAGGCAATATAACCAAATGTTCAATAAGTTGTGGCTTGACTGGACATGTTAGCAGGGGGAAAGTGTTTTGTTGAAGAAAGGACAGTCCTCCAGGGATACGCTGCCTGCTGATGTAAATACTCTACGGTTTTATGACAGGCTCACAGTCTACCAATACTATTTTCAATCCAATTCAATTTGTGTGGATGAGGATTTTAGAGAAAACATCTGGCAGGAGAAACACATGACATTTAATCTTGCCTGAGAACATGAAATCTACAAAGCTCTATGTATATGTGTGTGTGAAATGTGTGGGTTTGTATACACTCACAAAGGTTATATTGGGAGTCGTATTCTACCGGGTTTGGGCCAACAGACAGCAGAAAACATTATAGCCCTTGGTATTTTTCTGGAGATACACTAAACTGAACAAATAACTCAGCCAGTCTAAAATTCTGATGAAAACATCCGACTGATTGCAATTTTTGAACTAAAAAGATTTTTTTTTCAAAATGAGAATGACCTCAAGTCATCCTTAACAAACAAACAAACAAACAAATAAACTTACAATCAGTGGTGTAGGTTTTGATTGGTTCAAAAATCACTCCCTGGGAACAAGATTTAGAATGCTGCCAAAATGTGGAACCTTGCAAATTACTGTATGGATACACTACATGACATTTTAGAAATGAAGTTTAAGGAGAAACAGCAATAAAACTGAAATTTGTCTTATTCAGATGTTATATGGAAGGTGCCCAAAGTTACACAAAAAGGAGACATATAGTAAAGAAAAACTATTGCATGAATTTGATTGCAACCATGACAAGCAGAGAAAACCAAAATTACCCTAAAATTTGCCCAAGATAACTAGACTATAAAATCCATTTAACACCCAAATTTACATCACAATAGTGATTATATATTCAAGTTGAGTCATAATCATTCAGAAATGACTCCTATTTCTGAAGAACTTGTCTTTTTTTTAAATTTTTTATTATGTTATGTTAATCACCATACATTTACATCATTCGTTTTGGATGTAGTGTTCCATGATTCATTGTTTGCGGATAACACCCAGTGCTCCATGCAGTATGTGCCCTCCTTAATACCCATCCCTGGGCTGACCCACCCCCCCCACCCCCCCATCCCCCCACCCCCCCCACCCCCCCCACCCCCCGCCCAGAAGCCTCAGTTTGTTTCTCAGAGTCCATACCTTCTCATTTCAACTTCAAAATTCGTTTGAACAGTATAGCAGATTTGTTTACTGCAAATCAGAGTCCACCAGAGATCCTTTTCCGTGTATCTCTACCTTTGCTTTTATCCACACAAACTGATTTTTACCCAACGTCACTATTTGGGGCCCAAATATCCTTCTCCATACTTGGTTAGATGCAGTCATCAGCACTTGGAAAGAACTTTAGCCCAGACCAGAGGGCAAACAACAGAGTCTTGCTTCAAGTTCCATCGGATAGAGTCCTCGTGACAGCCACGGAGAAGGCTGGAATCACAGAGACCACAGAGAGCCAGCGCCGTACCTCCCACTGTGTCATCTCCCATTCCCAATAGGAAATGAGTCTCTGCTTTGTACTCTCCATCGCCGCCAGTCAAGCCCCCAATACTTCTTGCCTACATTTCCTCAATAATCTTGCTATTGTCTTTTTTCTCATCCTTGCACAGGACAGTTCATCTGACCTACTACTGGCCGACAAATCTCACAAAATGGAATGGTACCGAGAATACACTCATGCTCAGAAAGATTCCAATATCCTCAGGTCCGCAGCAAATGCAGTACAAACTGGGTGTTACGGCCCGCCGCGAAATGGTTGCCGGTTATCTGACCAGCCATGTTTTGTGTGTAACCCTATAATGCATTGCCCAAAATATGTTTTCAGAGTAAAAGGAGAGGTATTGACAACAGGGCGCACTGGGATCTATAGATCACAGACCTCTCCTTGTGACTGTGCTAAACTCAGAACACTTCCTCCCTCACAGGTTTTACACAAATGCCCTGACTTTCCCTTTTCTGAAAGTTTAACCCCCCTGCCCCTATAGCCTAGAAGGTGGTCTCCATCTGCTTCTCTCCACCCTTCGCGACCTGTTTAATTCCCACCTCCTTCATGCAGACTTTCATGATCCCTCAACAGGACATGCCACCTTCCTCCTTTCTCCCTCCGAGGCCCTAAGACTTCAGAGTGGGCACTTTGCCTCGGTTTATGTTACTCTGCCTCCTACCAGTCATCCACCGGCTTGGTTTGGCTCCCTACTTGACCCTAAACAACTGGATAGCAAACTTCTTACTCATCTTTGCATTTTCCTAAACACCAAGCAAAGGTCCCTTTATCTAGCAGACATTTAACAAATATTTCTAATGAAATACGATCACTGGCTGTAAATTACCACTTAAATTGTGGCCCTTAAAATAAGATGTAGTAATGGCATTAACCTTAAATAAGAGGAAATTCACAAACGGTGGCATCCAAAAAAATCTCGAGTCATTTTACAAATTCAAAATCGTTTCTTCATTTCTGCATCTACAGTATTGTCACAAAATACATATTACGCACCAAAGCCCCCATATGAGAATGTACATGCGTGTTGTTTTAGGAAAGTTTTTCCCGAGACTTTCACTTAAACCCTTCCATATGCAGTCATTTCTATTTTTATCATATAAATTTATTTATTAAATGAAATAAAACCTACGTATTTGTAAAATAAAAACCCTCCATCATCCATCTCCCCATATCCTGATGCTACTCTAGAGACTGAACCCATTTGAAGAGTTTTTGTTTTGTTATTTAAATAATGCACTTATTTCTGGGGTTATCAACTTTAGATTGTGTGTGTTGACTACTCACAGTAAAAGGTGAGTGATTTAATGCGCTTGCACAGCTCCTCTCAATTGCCGCTCCTTAGCCACCACCCAAGTTTTTAAAGTTATGTTACTATTTTTAATTTAACGGGGTTTACGATATTTATACTCACCTCCTTAGACAAACTAACATTTCTGTATTTTGTTTCTAGATTTCTTCTAACAACATAAGACTGATATAAAACGTGATTTTTGTATATGGCTACTGAATATTAATTGCCCTCGGATTCATCCAAGTAGCATGACTGGTTTTGCAGAGAAAGAATAACCATAATTATTAAAACCCTACCTGCTAAGAGGTAATTAGACAAGTAGGGTCTAATATAGGTCCTTTTATAATTCCCTCTTAAATTTCTTCATTTCTTCTATGTTATAAGCAAGTGCCACTGTTACTCGTCTCATATCAGATGTGCTTTTTTGATTTTGTTGGATCACATCTAGAATAATTCATATGTGAGATATGTAGACATTCTCTGAGCCACATACATTTTTAGCCTCACATTGATTGATAGTTTGGCTAGCTATACTATTGTAACTTTAAAATACTTTCCCTCAGAAAGTCTTTGTTCATTGCCTTCTAGAATCCAGGGAGGCATATGAGGTCTGATTTTCATATCTTACATGTTTCTTTTCTCCCCTCTAAAAGTTCTTAGAATTTTCTCTGAATTAGAGCAATTTTACTGAGATGTATGAGCTTTTCAATTTTTAAAAGTGTCTTTCTTCAATTTGTGAAACTTCTGTTATTTTATTTTATTTTATTATTTTATTTTTTCAGCCGTTTCTTCCCCTTCATTGTTTCTTCTCAGTGTTTATTAGATATATTTTAGAATCTTATATCCATGGCTCAAAGTATTTTAACTTTTCCTCAGATTTCCTTTTTTCATTTTTCTCCTTTTCTTCTTGGTTCTTACTCGGATTTTACCCTTCACATCTCCACTCCAGTGTTAACCCCAGTCATCCCATATTTATGTTCATCTGTTCAGCTTTTTATTTTCACATTTGTATTTTAATTTCCAAGAGCATTTTATTTTCTGATTGATCTTTTCCACAGCAACCCATGCATGTGTGTAAGTTTGATATTCTCTTGATTCTCTCTTGGAATGCTCATTAAAATTCTGTTTTTTAAAAATTCTCTTGGAGTCCCTGGGTGGCTGAGTCGGTTAAGCGTCTGCCTTCACCTCCGGTCATGATCCTAAGGTCCTGGGATCCAGGCCAGCATTGGGCTCCCTGCTCACGGGGAGTCTGCTTCTCCCTCTCCCCGTCCCCCTGCTCGTGCTTGCTCTCTCTCTCTCTCTCTGTCTCTGTCAAACAGATAAATAAAATCTTTAAAAACAATTCTCTAATATTTTCTGAATTACCTCTGGTTTTGTTTTGTTTACGTGTCTTTTTAAATCGTGATATTGGTTCTTCAGTTATCATGACATCCTTGGCTGTTGTATGATTAGGATGCAGGGCCAGGTGGATGGATCAGGATTACTGGCCGGGTCCATTTTCCTTGGGTGCAAGGGCAGACTATAGACCTGTGTAGGTTAGTCACTGTTTAACCCGACTGGCTTCTCTCAAAGATGCACGGATACAGGTACACAAACGGATTGGGGTCCCACCACTGGAGGAACTTTTTCTAAGAGTTGAGAAATTTATCATGTCTCTATCTTGTATAGAAGGTGTAGTTCGTGTTGCCCACCTGTTCATGTCTGTCTGAAATAAAGTTACGTCCAATTCTGCTTGGTTTCTCTCTCAGTACCTTATACCCACACAAGGAGCACAAGATAATTCTACCATCAGACAATTCCCAATTTTTAGAGAATTCTGTTAACACTTGTACTCTATCCTTGTGAAGTTAGAACAGAAAGGAAAAGTGAGGGGCCCACCTGGCCCAGCTATTTTGAAATGCAGCTCTTCACGTGACTTTCCTGATGGTCATTCCCATGCCCACGTCAGGTCTTTATACCGACTTGAGGCTTAGAAATTATTTGAAACTATCCTGGTGAGAACCATTTCTGTCACTTGGGCTGTGCTTTCCTTCTTTTAGTTTCTCTATAAATCATACCCATTTGACTTTAATTTTTCTGGCGTTTCTCAAATTGTCCTACCTTATGTTGGCTCTAAAAATATAATGGCCTTTCTTATTTTCCCCCTTTTTCCTGTCCTCCTTTTCTTCCTTTTTCTTCTCGTTTTCTTTCCTTCTTTCCTATATTTTTAAATTTCATTGTTGCCTTAGAGGAAAGGGATATAAATATGTTTGTGCCAGCCCATATCCTGAACCATAAGGCAGACTAAGTTTCTTTTTTGTATATATATTTCTTTTAATGGTGCCAGTAAGTCTGGTTTGCATTTATTTTCAATAACCTGGAATTTATACTAATATTTGGTTAAATATTTTTCTACACTTTGGGGTGGGTGGTACTAATCCATATGATACTGCATTTAGAGACTTAAAAAAAATTTTGTAACATAAAAATGTGATACGGTTACGGCCAAAAGGAACTATTTGCTTGCAATCTGCTCTTCCTGGCACCCTGTGTGCTCCATAAGATATAAGCGTCTACTGAATCATGGAAAATGCAGTTTGAAGTTACACAAGTAAATTAGTCAGTGTCATTAAAGTTCTGTCTCTATAGAAGAAAAAAGAAGTCTATTTGCATGGCATTCCCCCTGAACATTTTTGAAATAAGGTCATGGTCACTATGACTAAAAAAAGTCACATTTTCGTCCTCATCAAATCTAGTAGTCTAGCATTTTAAACATATTGAGAAAGCTAAACCATTTTAATGAGATGAGTGAGCTGAGGACTTAGTTCCCAGGTTGACTATCTAATTGTATAGTTGATTAAATTATTATAATTTGGGCATAGAAAATTCAAACCCTTTGTAAACTCAATTTCAATTAAAAAAAAAAGATGAATGAGTAAATACCACAATCTCACTAACAGCCAAATGTTTAAATTAAGTAGCCCTAGGCCTCACAGCTTCCTCAGAGCCCCCCGAAAAAAGGAGGATCATGGAATCTAAGCAAGGTTCATCGAGCAAGTATTTCTTTATGCTGTCAAATGAGATAGGCATCCTCAAAAGAATTGCCCTAAATGTGTAAGTTGGCAATTTTCTGCGATGGTAATATGGAGCACAGCCGGAACAAAAGTAATAAGCCTGGCTAGGGCAGCATTCCCTAGGAGAGGCACTTAACAGGCTGGCCTACACTGCGCCCTAGAATCTCCTTATCTCGTTGTTTCCTTCTGCATCTTCCCAAGCAGATCATTTTAACTGAGTGCATAAATGAGATTATATAAATGTTTTCTTTTTGGGTTGCTTTTCCTTTTTCCTCTTCTGTTTGGCTTTCCCCTTCTAGAGTTGACTGCAGTTCTGGTATGACTGATCTTGCCCAGACACCTGAAATAGGTAGGTATCATGATAGGTGCCACCGTACACGGGGACACGGCAAAGACTTCAAAGGGATCCGCTTCTAATAACCGCAAGTTGACAGGGAAGGAAAACAGCCTCCTGTTTCCATTCCCCTCCTGTCTAAGGACAGGAAGGACTGCTCGCAGAGACAGGTGTGGCTCTGGGCTGATCTATGCCGAAAATCACTTCCATTGTTGTCTAGAGTACACTGACGGGTTGCTCAGGCGGTTCTTCTCTCACCTGACTATTCCTTAAAGCAGGACTTTTGTTATTCTCTTCAGAACCACCTCTCACAACTCTTGTTAGAGTTAAGCACTTTTCAAATTTTAACATATTTCAGCAATTGCTTTCTGATGACACCTCGCTTGCTTCCAGTATTTCTGGCTCGATGTGTGAAGGTAGCGACACGTTGCCTCGGGAACAATTCTCTCTTCTCTTTCTCCGAGTCCTACAGATTCTGGTTGCCCTCTTTAGGGTACTTAATCTGCACGATCGACTACCCTGGGGTAAGTCTCTGTGTTTGAGAAAACACATCCAGTTGGGGTGCTGCATGGACATGGTCTCAAGAACTGGAGACATTGAGTCAATTATCTGGGTAAGTAAGAATGTATTCAGTCATTAAACACAGTTGTTTTTTTTTTTTTTCTTGAGACTCTATGCTGGCTCAGTCCTTGACTCGGTGCTGAGGATATGACAGTGAGCAAAACCCGATAAGGTCCCTGCTCTCATAAATTACAGCCGAGTAGCGGTAACGGCCAACATTTTAATGATCACTTATTACATGCTGAACACCTGTCCTGACTTATCTCATGAAATTCTCAGCAAAACTACCATGAGGTATCTATTAGTACAAAAAAAAAAAACCACACCATAATGAGACAACAGAAGTGTTTGGGTTTGTTTTTTGTTTTTTTTAAAGTCACCCATCTTCCTGCCTTTTCCTAGAGGATATGAACTCAAGTCTGTTCTAGTTTGAGAATAGGGCTGGGCGCAGATGGCAAATGACGGCTTTATATTGCTTTCTGTATGAATTTGCATTCTCTGGGAGAATTTATTGTTATCTTCAGATGTTTGGCCTTGCCTACATTTCCCCAGCCAGTTTAGCAGAGTCAGGATTGGAACCCAAATCTGCCTTCTCCAGAGCCTGTGCTCTTCCTTACTCCACTCATCCATCTCGGCAGCCCCACACTCTTCTGCCCTTCAACAGACAGATACAGTAAAAAAACAAGGGAGGGATGATGAGGCAAAAGTATCTGATTAATGCCATCAATTCTCCTTTGTTCTGTGTATGCTAGACAGAACTAAGACAACCATCATAATTCCTTTTGGCCTTTCTCCCTACGTACTTAGCAGCCCTATTTCAGAACAAGTGATAAAGACAAAAAAAAATTTTTTTAAAGAAATGCATACAGCCCATCACCGAAATGAGAAAACTTGTTTTTCGGTGGGGGAAGGAAGCTGTTGTAATGGGGATCACAATAAGATGAAAATATAAGATTTTTATGACATCACAGTCCAACTTAAATCATAGAGAAACATTATAATATATGAGAGCATTCTCGTGCAAGGCAGTCCTTTCACACATTGGGTCGGCATTCACCTCAGTACCTGAGAAGGTGCTACATGAAAGGCTCTGTGTTAAGAGACACAGTCACTCAGATATACATCTGATGGCTACAGCTTACCTTCCAGGAATGTTTCAAGGCTGACATTGGCAGGTGAGAGGAAGAAATGAAGGAGTGGGTGCGTGCAGAGGGAGCAGTCTAGGACAACTCCCCGGTTTCTGACTTGAGCTCCTGGACGATGCCACACCAAAGGAAGAAAGGCTGCTTTGGGACTAGGGGGTATTTGACATTTTTGAGTATTGGTGGTTTGTTGGTTCTTTCTCCCCCTGCTTTGAGGGTGTTTTGTTTTGTTTCACCCAATGCCCTGGTTAAAGCACTATGCTCCTTGGAGCTTGGCAATGTCATAACCCTTGTCTGATTATCTCAGCTTTATGAGTGCAATTAGAGGTGGTAAAATATGTATTCAAGAGACTTCTGCCATCCTAACAGCCCCTCACCATCCCCGAGGATTCTTTTCCTGACGATTACATTAATTATATTTTAAGTTTTTTTAGATTTTTCAGCACAATTAGGAGAGTTTGTGTGAGTCCATGTCCACGCCTCAGTGTGTCCACCCTTCTTTCACACCACTTTTCTAAAAGAAAAGGAAAAGTACACTTATACGATGAGTTAGTAGAATGTAGCAGGCACAAAGCTAATAAATGATGTCATTAAAATCTATTGGAAAAACATGATTCAACTTCATTTCAAAATCTGAAAAAAAAGGTGGGGAAATTAAATGGTATTTTATCTTGAATAAAGACTTACTTTCCAGAGCTGTCTTCATGAGTGCTAAAATGTACCTTTATAATTTGATTTTACACAGGAGTTTTCCAAAACATCTGTCTAAATTATTCAACTAATTTTACCTTTTATTCCTACTTCTGTTATAATTTCAGAGAAACCTGTATATGGTTAGATGAGTTTTCTTCTGCAGATTACTCTAAGAAGCATAATTAAATACACAGTGAAAGAAATTTTGCTCTTCTGCTGTCTCCTGTGTTATAAATTCTAGGTTACTGATGTATAGTTACAGGATGCATAGCCTTTTTTGCTTTCTCATCTTCGATCTGACTCCTCACCATCTTTCCCTGCCCTTGAGCCTGATCTTCTCCTGCCTTTGAGCCTGGCATCTTGCTGGTGCTGGCAGGCATCAGGCAGGCATCGGCTGGGAGCCAGACTGAGCATTACAAGGAAGGCCCGGGGAAGCAGACTGACATGGGCTCAATAATTAGCACAATACTGGACACACTGCTCAATAAGGATCTACTGAATTAATGGATGTGTGTACTGCGTAACTGCTACAAACAGTTCAAGTTGATAACGTGGGCTAATTGGCTGAGCATTATAAATGAGAATGGAGGACTGACTGGCTCTTTGGTCCTCCCAATCAATAAAACGTTTGTAAAGCTTTCTTTTAGAGATACAGAGTTTTATTCACCTTCAATATCTGTGTCAACAATTTTAGCAATGTGAAAAAATAAATATTCTCATGCATTTTGTGTATTGTTTTGAATAATAAAGATACTTTGACAGAAAATAACAGGTAGCAAATTTTATGGGAAGCCTTAGGATGACACGTAATTGTATTATATAAAGTACCTCGGTAGCCAAATCTTAGCTACTTATAATAGCTCTCTATGTAGAGCTGGTCCAGATTCAGCAACTCCAAGACTAATTAGATCATCTGAGGACTTTACGATGTTCTGAAAATTCCTACAATTAGCATTTCTTCCCGATTTCTTCAGTCTTTTCTACATTCAATTATATCATGAAAACAAAATAAATCCAATTAACATATTTTATAATTTGCTTACAATGTGCTCCTTTGACTTACTTTGAGTCCACAAAGCTAAGAGAGAGAAAAAGAATTTTGTCTAGCATTCATATCTTTGTAGGCGTGGGTATATCTATACCCGAAAATATATACATAAACTCCAGGTTTTCAGAGGCCATACCGCAGTGCCCACGGGCTCAGTGGCATCGCATCGAGCCTCACCACCCCCCTCCCAGCATATTCACCTGTCTATTTTATCCTGAAATTCCTCCTAGCTCCATCACCACTGCAAGGGAAAAGCTGCAGCTTAGCAGGGTTTTAGTTCTGAGAAACTTTGGCCATTTTTTTTCAACTACCTTAAAAAAGCTTATTAGTATAATGCATGTTTAAAATGCTATGATAATACTATGCAATTGTGAAATATCATGCCATGATTTTACTTATGCTAAAAATCGAGGCACTGAAAGACTTATCTAAATAGAAATGACATCTTATTTGTATTTGCCCTCCCCCACTGCCCTTGAAAGTCACAATATGGGAAGTAAGAGTAGACTATAATTTATAAAATGTAAAGCAGGAGGAAAAAAAAAAGAAAAGGAAGTTAGATGTCAGAGCTCAGAAGATTTTGTCTGGGGAAATATTTATTGCCCACAAGAAAGCAAAATAAACTACCTATGGCCCTTTTCAGATAAAACAGTATATTAAAAAAGTCAGTCCTTGGTTCAAATACAAATGCCACTTAATGTTATTAATAATTCACATAATGCAGACATTTCCAGACTCTGAAGAACATCGTTTTGCCCTGACCAGCTCAACTAACCATATCAAAACAGACCCAACAGACTGTGAGAGACTTATTTTCCAGCTCATGCACTTTCTCCTGAGTCATATTTACAAGTTTGATCCCCATAAATTCCTATCTACATGTGTCAAAAATGTAGTGTTTATTAGGTTTAGAGCATCAGACCGCCTTACTTTACTTTCCTGCCATGTGCTGGGTCCCACATAAAATATTCATGGCTTCTATCAGGCCATCTAAGTCATGAAAGGTCACAGATCTGGAACCCGTGGTAAGTTTTCCCTCTTCAGCAGCAAGTTTGCTGAAGTACATTTTTTTGTGTGTATCCAAACACGGTTGAAAGCCACATTGATCTAGTAAGGGATGAATGCTCATACTAATGAGCTCTCTGTGCGCTTGTTGAGTACTTTTTCCTCTGAATTAGTTGGGATTTTAAGAGTCATGCATGACCTCGCTTGGAATGTTAGAGACTGGGGAATGTAATTGTCCCCGGGATGCTTGATTTCCTCACAACTTCTGGTGATGGAGGGCGGCACGATCTTGAAATCCTCACTCTGAGAGAAGCGCGTGCTCATGGGCACAGTAAGGTTGAAGGACTGACTATTCATTCAGAAAGATAGCACTGCCTTTGTTTTACAAGCTGGCTTGTCTCCATTAACCTACCCAAACCTTGGAATTCATGGCTAATGTGAGTTCTCTGCTTTTCTGGACAGAAAGCTACCTGTATCCCATGCAGTACATGCTCCCTTTCTCATATGGATGTTCTTCACTTGCAGTGATTTATGTGGAAAAGCCTAACTGGAGATTAGTGGCCAAAGGAAATTATTTTAAGAGATTTAATTGATCTTTACCTTCTGAAAAATTATAAACTGCTTTATATAATTGCCCATTGCTGTCTTCTTTAATCCCTCATCACCTTGCCCATACGGAAAAGTGATAAGAATGGGGGCTGAGGAGAAATAGTAAGATGGTTCATATTGAACTAAGCCACCTCAGTTTCTTTTATTGTTGTCGCTTTACTATAAACCCTGCTTCCATGACTAAAGCCATTGTAATTGTGAAGGAATAGCTTTTTCCCAGAGTCACATTCGAACCAGAAAAGGAGGCGTTTGTCATGCAATGGGATATCTCTGGGATAGCTCATCCCTATGAATCATGTCTGCCTTTTCTCCCATCCTCTTTTAATTTACATTAGGAAAAGAACAGTTATCTTCATTGATAACAGACCTGGGAAGACAGACCCAGAAAGTGAGATCTGTCAATTTTCAGCCTTGCTAAGGAGGACCCATTAAAGCACTCTTCATGGACGATCAACCTTAGTCAACACATATTCAAAGTTAAGTGACCTTGAGGGATTTTATATATATATATATATGTTAAGTATATATATAAATATATATGATACATATAAGTATAATATTATTTATATATATAACATATAATAACATATATTAATATATATATATTTCTAAATAAGAATAATACAGACTGAATCATCTTGAGAGAATATAAGTGAACTGAAAAGAAAGGCAGGGAAGCATCCTAAAGAAAGGAGTTAAATCCAGGGAAGGGTTAGTGTATGCATTTCTTGCACTTACCTTTTCTGCTGACTGTGCTGTACCAAAAAAGATGGGAATGAAAGCTAACCAAATGATGCAGGTGGTATACATGGTAAATCCAATAGGTTTGGCTTCGTTGAAAGTCTCGGGGACACCTCTCGTTTTAATGGCATAAACAGTACAAGTGACCATCAAGAGGATACTGTACCCTAGCGAACAAATGAGCGAGAGATCAGAAATGTCACACTTGAGCACTCCCCTGGCGTTCTCCGGGTCTAGAGTCCGCTGCTCTCCATAGTCAATGATGATGTGGGGGGGGTCCACAACAAACCAGACGCACACTCCTAGGAGCTGGACCGAGATGAGGCTGAAAGTGATCACCAGCTGGGATGCTGGACTAATAAACTTGGGTGCTGTGACTGATTTCTTCCCCTGCTCAAATATTCGGTGGATCCTGTTTGTTTTGGTAAGAAGGGCTGCGTAGCTGAAACACATGCCAAGTCCTAGAAAGATCCGGCGGAAGGAACATACGACTGTATCTGGCGCCGCAATCATTAAGAAGGTGATCAAATAACAGAGGAAAATCCCTGTTAGGAGCACATAACTAAGTTCTCGTCCGGAAGCCCTTACAATAGGTGTGTCATTATAGCGGACAAAGGTCACGATCACAAAGGTGGTAGCAATGATGCCCAGTATTGCAACAAACACAGGCACCACAGCCCAGGGGGAATGCCATTCTAGTTTGATGATGGGGATAAGCTGGCAGCCTGTGCGGTTGATGTTTGGTCTCTGATCCAGAGGGCAAAGTTCACAGGAGAGCTCGTCCACCTGGTAGTTGTAACCTTCACACCGCTCACAATGCCAGCAGCAAGGGACTCCTTTGACCGTTTTCTTCCTCTCCCCAGGCCTGCAGGGCAGGCTGCAGACAGACGCCGGGTGAGTGTGTTCTCCATCAGCCCACTGCATGTCTTGCACCTGTGGGGATAAAAAATTAATGAGCCTTCCATTTCCCCCCATTTATAATCTCCTAATCCTAGCCACGGGTTTGTAATACATCACCGAATGCTGACAGTGCAAATACAGTTTGCCATAATAAGAACCCGGTTTTCTTTCCCCAATATTGACTTCTTGATGAAAGTGTTAAATGATCGGGTCCAATAAATCATTCATATCATCAACTTGATGAGCGTCATTAGTTTCCATTTACCTCCTCAATGTTGACCAATCTGTCATTGTAGAAAGATTTATTGGCCTGAAAGTTTTGAAACTCCAAATAAATAAATAAATAAATAAATAAATAAATAAATAAAAGCCCCATGGAAATATGTTTTAGAGTTAATCACAGATATAAATGCCAGAATCCCTGAAACACTGGCTTAGGATATAAACATATACATAAAACAGTGATGCAAAGCTCTTCATCCTATCTGTGGAAATTCAAATCACACTGTGTCAATTTTCAAAGGAAATGGCAAAACTAACTACTTTAATCACTGATAATTATCATGTACCCGTGGTGATAACCGTATTAATGTTTTTGCCTCTGTTTGAGCATGGAAAATACTTTTTTCCCCCCAGTCTTGCATTTCCACACTGTGCAAAAGACCATGTTGAATGAGATAGCTTGGTGGTAATGTTTTCCATTGAACAGAAGTAGTCTTACAAGTGGCTTAAAGCAGTCAAACTGGTACAAATGAGAGAGCCCGCCTTCATGTGCTTAGTATCTGCTTCAGAGCCTTAAAGTTGCACCTTACTCTTTTGGATTAAATCACAGAGTAGCTAGCTCTACAAAAATAAAAATATTATTTTAAGGGGATTCTGCCAATCATTGACCTCTTACCTTGATTGTTTACTAAAGGTTCTGGACCCAGTTCCAACATATATGGGTAGGGAAGAGGAGCTTTCCCATACCATCAAGCAATCCCGGACAGCAGCTGGGTGTCCTATAAGTTACCTCGGTTCTGACACTGTCTACCTGGAAATAGCATCAGATCCCACAAGTTAAAACTCAGGCTGCAAGACTCTCCCCTCCCACTTCAGATGCCAATTGTAAGTCCATGTCTCACATGTGCTTCTGACTGACCTATAGATTGACGTTTCCAGCAACACTTGCCTTGGGTTCAACTAGTTTGCTAGAGCAGCTCACAGAACTCAGAGAACACTTTAGTTACTAGATTACCAGTTTATGATAAAAAGGAAAAGATGTATAGGACAAGGTATGTGGGAAGGGCACAGAGCTTCCATGCTTTCTGATTATGCTACTCCCCCCCCAAATCTCCACCTGTTCACCAACTCTTAAGCTCTCTGAACGCTCACCTTGTGGGATTTTATGGAGGCTTCATCACATAGGCATGATTAATTAAATCAGTGGCCATTGGCATTAATACAACCCTCTCCCTTCTCAGAAGTCTGGGGTGGGACTAAAAGTTCCAATCCTCTAATCACATGGTTAGTACCTTGGGCAACCAGCCCCCATACTTAGGTTATCTAGAGGGTTTCCAAAAGTCACTTCATTAACGTAATAAAAGATACCTTTAGTGTTCTTATCACAGAAAATTCCAAAGGTTTTAGGCCCTTTGTGCCATGAATAAGGTCAAAGACCATGTATTTCTCATTATAAATCACAATATTGCATTTACGGGGCACCTCCCTGGCTCAGTCGTTAAGCACCTGCCTTCCGCTCAGGTCATGATCCCAGGATCCTGGGATCGAGCCCCACATCGGGCTCCCTGCTCAGTGGGGAGCCTGCTTCTCCCTCTCCCTGCTCGACCCCTTTGCTCCTATTCTCTCTCGCAATCTCTCTCTCTCAAATAAATAAATAAAATCTTAAAAAAAAGGGTGATTTTGTACACTGATGTGAACAGTGACTGATACACAATTTGCCCTCAAATCTTTGCTGAATTTGAGAGAAAGGAAGGATAGTGTTAAAAAGAAAACCAAAGGTCCAAAATGGCATCACTTAGGTTAAAGCCCCAAGTCAGAAAACTGTGCTTACTACCTGAATCTAATTGTAGTTTCAATGTTCCCCAGCGATGTGGTCTTAACCAGATCAGTCAGTAATTTTCTGATGGATGCCAATGGAGTCTGCCACTTGGGCCTTCTCCATTCTCCAAAGGAAGATGAGGTAATCTGCATGATAAGACCTCCTGCTCTCCCCCCATAAGGGAAGGTGACTTTGCATATTTCTTTTGCTTATAACTTTCTTGCCCCACCCTCCTTCTTATAAAAACCTTCCATTTTGCACAACTCCTTGGAGCACACCTCTACTTGCTAGATGAGATGCTACCCAATTCAAGATCTTCAAATTTACTCATCTGAATTTTGTTTTTTAACAACAGGAAGGATACTACAGCAGAGCGCTGAGGAAGAAGGGATCAACTTGAAAGTACTGGGAACTGGTAATAGAAGGTTGCTCAAAGAAGCACAGAAATGGGAGCCCAAAGAATGGTTAGAAAACAGAACAAAACAATGCAGTACTTGTTTTCTCCAAGACCAGCTCTATTAACAACCCAGAAGAATTACCATATTCCATGGTGGTCTGGCTCCAAAATGGCTCCCAATAATCTCACCTCCGGGAATTTGTGAACCCATGTAGTCCTCTCCAACTGTGAGTAGGGTTGATTTATGTAAACAATAGTACATACTAGAAATGATTACATGTGATTTCTGAGACGAGGTCATAAAAAATATTTTGGCTTCTGCCTTGCTGTCTCTTGGATCAGTCACTCCAGGGGAACCACAGTTTCATGAGAATGCTCAAGTAGCCCAATGGAAAGGAACCCAGGCCACCTGCCAAAAAACAGCACCAACTTGTCATGCATGCACGGGAACCCCCTAAAGAGTGGATTGTCTGGCTGCATTCCAATCTTCAGGAGACTGCAGTCCCCAGTAACACCTTGACGGCAACTTCATGAGAAACCCTGAGCCAGAGCCCCGCAGCTAATAAGCTGCTTCTGAATTTCCGATTTACAGAAACTGTGTAAGATGATATATGTTGCAGTTATTTGTTACCCAGCAATGGAAAACTGCAATACAACTCAAAATAAGCTTCTCCACCCATTCTGTGACCACTGCCAGTGTAGTGTTCTATTGAGAATCTACTCAGAAGGCAGTGACAGCTGTCATTTACCAAAAACTTGCCCCAGGGTGGCTCATGTAGGCAATATGCTTTCATTGCCTGCAAGTTGCCTTCCTTTGGGGAACTAGGCACCTGAGACTGTTCTCACGAATAGATCTATTTCTTTAGGATGTTTTCCTTTCTTGAAGGTGGGGTGAATGATTGAGGATAGAGAAGCACAGTCCCCAAGCTTAATACTTGCAGAGGGCTATCAAATCTCCCCAAGGTGGAGTAGAAAATTCATGCCTGTTTAATTTCAAATATCCTCCCTTGAGAAAATAGGTGGTGTTTCATGTGTCCGAAGGGCACTCAAAACTACTAGCTCTTACCCTGTCTTTTCACCACAAAGGTATAGCAATCTATCACAACCCTGCTAATTTTCTATTAGGTTTTAATGATTTAAGAAAGTTATTTTATGTATGTATAGAATTCCATTAAGAAAGAAAAAAAGTTAAATTGGAAGCATATAGTGGCTTCTCTCGAAAATACTGAGAAAAATGAAATGCTCTACTGAGTAGCTAAAGTATTGATTTTATACCCTAATGGACTCTTAAAAGATAATAAAACACTTTTGTGAAGGTTATGTTTCAAAGCTAATTAATGTAAAACCAAAACTGCATTTTGTTTGGGGTTTCTATAGATTTTTGATGTTACTGTAAAAAAAAAAAAAAAAAAGAAAGAAAAGAAAGAAAAGGCAGCCAAATAGCTCAAAAACATTAAACTTCAAGATTGAAAGAGGCTTTAAAGGTCAGCTTTCTAACCACATGTGTAATTCTTTAATTCTCAATACATTTAATTTTCCAGAAGGAAATAAGACTTATTAACAAAGAAATATACCTAGGCCAGATAAGCCTCATTACATATGATAAATACTTATCATTATAAGTTAAATATTAAATTTTCCTTGGTCAGTTTTCTCCATACTAAACTAATGGAAAAATATTTTTCATAAACAAAAAAGAGAGTTACAAGATAATGGGAAATATCACAATACTTTAAATAGTCAGGCATTTTCTTTAAGAAAAAAACAATATAATCAAGCCATATCTGTGGCTTTTTTAAATATAATGGAGAAAACAATAAGTATATTTTTGTAAACATGGTAAATACACATGACTCCATTTTCATCAAGGAATCTATTTATATATAACTGTACTGTGTTTTGATGCCATAGTTGAAGTCTGGGAGCCAACCAGTAACTACCCGAGGGAAGAATAAATAGCAAATACTTAAATGAGGATCTTGTAAATACATTAATATTTGAGTCAAATAATGTATCTTGCTTATGTTGTTAAATAGTGATTAAAAACAATACTACTTGAGAATAAATTAAACAACCTAATTTTCACAACTGTGCTCTAAGGCATAAACAAGGATCATTCAGACCTTTTGCACAGCTATATTAACAAATTATATCATCTTCCACATGAGTATCCATGCATTTTTAAAATTTGTCTTCCTTGTCTTTGACATTATTCTGATATTAGGATTTCTTTCTAAACTAGTCTAACAAATGGATGATAGTTATATAGACAGACTTTCCAGAGACAAAACCATAACCCGTTCCTGTCTGGATAATGTTCACCAACAGTGATTCATTCTGTAGTCTCCAATCCAGTACATCTCATAGAATGTGAGCCATCAACTGGTTTCTCCTGTCAAATCCTATTATTACTGCAGACAAATACACCAATAGCCACAAAACCACAACTTTCTGAGTGCGTGTGCTTCTATTTTTTAATCTTTAATCTTTCCAGACCAATCAACCTAGAGTGATTCTTCATAAAGTCTTTAAGTAGACATTATTTTATTTTATTTTTTTTCTTAATTCATTCATTAACTCTTTTTAATTTTTTATTGTTATGTTAATCACCATACATTACATTCATTAGTTTTTGATGTAGTGTTCCATGATTCATTGTTTGTTCATAACACCCAGTGCTCCACGCAGAATGTGCCCTCTTTAATACCCATCAACCAGGCTAACCCATCCTCCCACCCCCCTCCCCTCTAGAACCCTCAGTTTGTTTTTCAGAGTCCATCGAGTAGACATTATTTTATATGAACAATTTTCTTCTGTATAGTTTTAGTAGCTCTTGAAAAAAAGATTACAAGAATGTTTCTCGATTCAAGGCCCCATTATAATTAACAATTTCCAGTGTTTGGTACAAAATTCTTACTCAATGTAATACCTCAATTACAATATTTTCCCCACATATTAAGTGGTATCTTCACTGATGGGATTACCCTAAATGTGGAAACATTTTAAATATTAACAGATAACTGATAGTTAATCATAATTACCTCTTTTCATTTCGCTCTATAAATCACAGTATTGATAATCATTTTGGTAACTAGTTTGCCACCACCCCAGTATTCAGAAACCCAACCCTTCATCTGACACATATAATGGCATATTATATACGCAAACATTTCCAGTGAATTTGGGTGTTTTTAAAAAGCTTTACTCATTAATGTCGACATAATCAATAGATTTAACAAGTATACTAATTAGCACTAAGCATTTAAAATATCAAAATTTGGGGGCCCCTGAGTGGCTTAGTCGGTTAAGTGCCCAACTCTTGATCTCAGCTCAGGTCTTGATCTCAGGGTTGTGAGTTATAGCCCCACATTGGGCTCCACACTGGGCATGGAGCCTAGTTTAGAAAAATATAATAAAAAAGAAATAAAATGTCAAAATTTGTGCATTTTGTGAATCGTTCACATATGCGTGAATACATGTTGCATGGTTAATTTGATAATGACACTCAAAATAAAGTTTCTCAGTATATTAGTATATATATATTCATATATGAATAAATATTGCTTCCTTAATATTCATCCTTTCTTTTGGGTCATGCACAGCTTTCTACTCCTATTCAAAGTACTTTTACTGTTTCTGAAAGTCTAATATATGTATGTGAGGTGATCCCCATTGTGAAACCTGACTTTATCTAATATTACACATCTACATAACCTTTAAAAATGCAGACTTCTCCAATTTAGAAGGACAGTTTAAGATAAAGTTAAGAAAATTTTAGCATCAAGAAAGTAAAATACTTAGTAAAATACTTAACAAATGAAGTGCAAGATTTTCTTTCACTAAAACCTACAAAACACCATTAAAAAAATGAAAGATCTAAATAAGTGAAAAGAAACCCTATGTTCATGGATAAGAAGATGTATATTGCTAAGATGGAAACACTCCCTAAATTAATTGACAGATTCAACATAATCACTATCAAAATCCCACCCGGCTTCTTTGCAGAAATCAACAAGCTGATCCTAAAATCCAGATGGAAATGTCAGGGACCCAGAATAGACAAAACAATCTTGAAAGTGAAAAATGAAGTTGGAAAATTCACGCTTCTGATTTTATTTTTTATTCTTTTTGTTGTTGTTGTTTATATTTTTTTAATTCAATTAATCAACATAGAGTGTATTATTAGTTTCAGAGGTAGAGGTCAGTGATTCATCAGTCTTATATAATACCCAGTGCCCCTTACATCACATGCCCTCCTTAATGCCCATCACCCCAGTTACCCCATCCCACCACCTCCTCCCCGTCCAGTAACCCTCAGTTTGTTTCCTATGATTAAGAGTCTCTCATGGTTTATCTCCCTCTCTGATTTTTGTCTTGTTTTATTTTTCCCAACTTCTGATTTTAAAGTTTATTACAAAGTTACAGCAATCAAGACAACATGAAACTGGCATAAAGATAGACAAATCAATGAAATAAAATTAAGAGCCCAGAAATAACTTCTTACATGTATGGTCAATTGATTTTTGACAAGGATCCCAAGCAAATTCAATGAATAAAAAAACAATTGTTTCAACAAATGGTGCTGGGACAAGACATGACACCAAACACAGAAAAAACAAAATAAAAATTGATGAATTGGACTTCATTAATATTAAGTCCTTTTGTGATTCAACAGATCCCATTAGGAGAGTGAAGAGACAACCCACAGAGTGGGCAAAATTATTTCCAAATCATGTATCTGATAAGGAATCTGTATCCAGAATATACATATATATATAATATATATATTAGAGATGAGTTGACATTTAAATTTTATTTATTTTTTGAAGACATGTGAGTATTTATTGAATACTTCTGTTTTTTTCAAGTTTTTATTTAAATTCTAGTTAGTTAGCATATAGTGTAATATTGGTTTCAGGAGTAGAATTTAGTGATTCATCACTTATGTATAACACCCAGTGCTTATCACAACAAATATCCTTTAAAATATATATGCATATATTTTAAAAACTCTTGGAATTAAACAGTTAAAAGACAAATAATCCAAATAAAAATAAGTTAAGGAATTGAGGAAACATTTGTCCAAAGAAGAAGTATGAATGGACAATATGAAAAGTGTCTAACATCATTAGTCATTAGGGAAATGCAAATGAAAACACAAGATCCACTAGGATGGTTATAATAAAAAATATAGACAATATCAAGTGTTATTGAAGATGTGAAAAAAATTAAAACTCTTACATTGCTGGTGGGAGTGTAAAATGGTGCAGTTATTTTGGAAAATAGTTTGGCAGTTCCTCAAAAAGTTAAACGTAGAGTTGCCATATGACCTAACAGTTTCTACTTCTAAATAATTCCAATCCAAGAAAACCGAAGACATATGTTCATACAAAAATCTGTATATCAATGTTCATAGGATTATTCATAATAGCCAAAAAGCAGAAACAACCCGAATGTCCATTAACTGATGACCGGATAAACAAAATGTGCTTTATCTATACAACCAAATATTAAAAATAAATAAAAAGGAATAAAGTATTAAAAATAAATCAAAAAGAATAAAGTACTAATATATGCTCTAAAATGGATGAACCTTGAAAATATGTGAACTGAGAAAGTTAGTCACAAAGATCACATATTGTGTGATTTTATTTTATATGAAATATCCAGAACAGGCAAACCCATAAACAGACAATAGACTGGTGACCGCCAGGGGCTACGGTGAGAAGGGAACATAGTGAATGCTCAAGGGTATAGGATTTCTTAGGCAATGGCCTAAAGTTAGATGGTGCAGATGGATACACAACTCTGTGAATATACTGAAAAATCCTGAGTTACACACTTTAAAAGGGCAAACTTTATGGGCAAATGTGGATTATCTCAATAGCACTCTTCTTTTAAAAATATGCAAACTATTTAACTTGATACATTCAAGAAGTATTAACACTCAGTATTATTCAGTGTATAAAAAACATGTTGCATATCCATTCTGTTCAAGACACAAAGTTCAATGTGGGGATTCATCGGTGATCAAGACATGGTTCCTGAACCCCAGAGACAGTGTAGGTGGGGACAGAGATATGCAAAGAGCCTGTCACAGCTCAGTATGAGACTCCCTAGAGAGGAGTGAGGAAATGGTGCTGCTAGAGAAGCATCCAGCAGGGCCATCAGCCCAGGCTTCACGGGTCTGTGAACAGCAGCCTGACGGATGTGTGAGATAACCCAGGAGAGAGGATTGCAAGAGGACAGCAAGCAAAAAAGGAAGGAAGGAAGTGAGGGAGGGAGAGAAGGAGGAAAAGAGGAGGGGACATTAAAAACCAGGGGCAAGAAGCCATGGCAAACTGGAGAAGCTAAAGGTATAAAGAATACCAGGCATGCAAATTACAGCATGAGATGACGTGGCAAGAGGTAAGGAAGTCAGGCTACAGAATAGATGACATATGAGATGCTGAAGGACATTATGGGCCACTGAGGAGTTTGGATGCTCTCTTAGAGGTGGTCAAGGGGATCCTCTGAAGGATTATGACAAGGACAGGGGTGGTGAGTTTTGTTGTCTAGAAGAATCCATGGGCTGCAGAGTGGAGAGAAGACTCACAGAGCCCAGGACTCCAGACAGGCCAGTCTGGAGACTGCTGGAGAATTCCGGATGAAAGGTGAGGGCAACAGGAATCTGAGCATGCAGTGGCTGTGAAGGACTGTGTAAGCAGCACCAGGTTTTCAGACTTTATTCTCCAGGCCACAGAGAGTGATTAAAGGATTTTAAGCAAATATGTGGCATGATTTATATAAATAAATATATATATATATACACACGTGTGTATATATATAATTTATTTACTTATTTATTTATTTAGGAGATCGCTGTGGTGACAGATGAGGGAAGAGGGTGATATAGAAGCAAGGATAAGAATTAGGGAGAAACTGTGGTAATTCCAGGCAAGACAAGAGCCTGTGAATTCCATTAGGAGCAGTGATGATAAAGAAGATGGGATGGATTTGAGATATAGTAAAGAAAATAAAGAGAGAGGAACCCAACAATGACATCCAGACTTCTGATTTGAGAGTCATTCCTAGCATTCACTGACTTCCACCCCTCACGTCTAATCACCACCTGCTACAGGGCCTTGCCCTTGCATTCTCTGACTCCCAGGAATGGCTGACCATTGCATATCAACCCTCCCCAGTCCCCTGTTAGACTCTGACACAGCACCTTGTAGCCTCTTTCAGTGGCACTTTACATTACGTAATTACGTATTTATTTGTTTGATTTTTTAAAAAATAAGTAGTTTTATAAAGTTTAGGTTATGTCCCTCAGAATTACTTAAGGGGTTTACTTAAAATATAGATCCCTGGAACCCAGTTCTTAAAGATTACAATTCAGTAAGTCTGGGAAAGAACCTCAGGTTGAGATTTTTTTTAAAGCCCTTCTTCCTGTGATTCTGATAGATGGAATTAGTAAACCATACTTTGCTAAGCACCAAAATTTCTTTTCCTTGGAAGAGTAAGAACCGGGTCTGTTTTTCTACTGTTATATCCCAGAGCCAATTGTGGTGACTAACCCCCAGTAGGTATTAATAAATATTTGTTGGATGAAGGAAGAAGGAACAAAAGAACAAGTGAACAGGTGATAGCATCTTTCATTGAATAAAGGCACCCAAGGGAATGACTGGTTTTAAAAGGTAGATCATGACTTGGTTGTCTATGAGCTCAAAGTCCCAATGAGGCTTCCAAGCCAAGAAGCTTGCAACTCAGATGAACACTTGAGCTGTATTCATGAGTCAGGTTTGCAGGAGGTGAAGATTTCAAAGGCACAGTCATATTCAAGGCAGATGAGACCATGAATATTTATTAGCGAGTTCCCATCCACAGACACAGGGACAGTGTGAAAGGAAGATGGCACAAATGGGCCCCTGGAAAGAGCACATTTTAAGGAGCAGACTCAGCAAGATCAGTAAAGGAGGATGAGAAAACCATGGCCAGATGGAAACTAGGGAAGAATATAGTTCAAGGTCCATGAAACCAAATAGATAATTTAAGGAATGAGGAAACGGTCAGTGATGTCCAAAGATACAAATTTCACGAGGATAGGATTTGGGGAAAAGTCAGAGTCCCTGGTTACCCTCATGAGAGAGAATTCAGCTGTTCTGTGAAGTTTTCTCTGATCTACCCTATACCCGGCAGGTAGGTGTGTTTCTCCCCTGTATTTCATTATGTATTTTATCATAATTCTTTGGCATTATATTGTGATTATCTGTTCATGTGTCCATTTCCCAATGAGACTGAGAGCACAGTAATCTCTGGGACAGATTATTTTTTACCTCCCATTACCTGTTTTAGGACCTAGGATTCAATAAAAAGTCAATGTTTGATAAATACATACACTGATAAATAAATAGAATGTATGATAAGCACATCTATGATTATCATTACTCACTAGTGTTTTGAGTAGGCATGGCTTTAGGCAGTAGGCAGATGTGAGTAGTAAACTTATTCTTTCCTCAATCTGTGTGGTGTCTAGATTCTTTCATCTATATCCCTAGAGAAGCTAATTTGGGGGAATTGTGCACTGTGACAGATAACTCACAGGGGTATTGGAAAGATCCAAAAAGGTAGTATCTGTGAAAGTGTTTTGTGAACAGAACATGTAAAAAGACAGGTGGAAACACCACATACATTTCGATTTAGGACCAAGAGGCAGCGCTGGGAAGAAGGCCCCCACTCTCTACCTATAATTAAAGATAGCTGCTGTCCAAAAATTATGTCAGAAACAACAAGCAAAACACCACCATTTCTGGATTTCATCCAGATCTGCTATCCTTGCTTTTATATTCCCACAACCTCAGCTCTTAATGTCAGTTCCTGGTAACTGCCACATGAGATGACCATCTTTCAACTGCTCTATGCAGAGAAAACCACCCAGGTGAGTGCCTTCTGCCCTTGGCTCTGAGCTTGGAGAGGGTAGCCTCTTTAAGTGTGTGTGTTGTGGGATGGGTGGTTTCAGGAAAGAGTATAGGAAGTCAGACCCACAATACTTTGGATGAACAAGATGTACTAATGCTATGATAATAGAGTTTCACCCCAACACAGTGCATATGTGTGGTATTTGTAGCAATAATGTTGAACATTTTTTTTCTTAATTTTGAATTTGTGATAAAAGTTTTAATATTAATTCTTTGAAGAGTGGTTATTTCTAGTTATAAACCATTGAGCTACAAGTGTGTTACTCTGTTTATTATATTCTAGATAACCAAAATTAGTTTCAAATAATTTCCTTAGGTTTCTTTTCATGTAGGATTAATTCATCTGAATGTTTGCTATAAATGACTATTTTAACTTCTCAAGATGATTTGGTATGTTAGCTCTTTTCTGAATATTATTTAAAAGCATTCATAATGTTAATTTAGAAGTTAGCAAAATCTTAAAACATGACTTATATGTTATATGTAAATAGCTACTTTAAATACATTATGCCAGTACTTTATGATGACTAAATTCAATTAAGCAGATCCTTCATTGCTAATAATAAGTAGAAGTAAATAATATGAAAGTCAGCTCAGGACTAAAACTCTCTATGGGCAATTTTGTAAACTTGTAGAATATTCCTATTAATTATTTACATTTCTTCTTTTTCCTACACTAAGCTGATTGTTAGTGCATGCAGAAACTAAGATAATTCATTATAGACCATTTTGTGATATTTTGAACAACATAATAGATATTCAGTGCAAAACACTTCTCCATGTCAATCTTGGCCCATATCAGTCAATGTACATTTAACTCCATCCATGGAAAGTTAGGAAGGAAATGCCTTCAGAATGTGAAAAGATAGACAAAAGGGTGTGAAATGAATATTTTCAGTGATAAGCCACTTTATATTGTTCAGCAAACAAAACATAAAAGTGATGATGATGGACAGGGCGCCTGGGTGCCTCAGTCGGTTAAGCATCCGACTCTTGATTTCGGCTTGGGTCGCAATCTCAGGGTTGTGGGATTGAGTCCTGTGTCAGGCTCCTCACCAGGCATGGAGCCTGCTTAAGATTCTCTCTCTCCCTCTCCCTCTGCCCCTCCCGCTCGTGCTCTTTCTCTCTAAAATAAATAAATCTTAAAAAAAAAAAAGTGATGATGATGAGGAGGATGGTGGTGGTGACAATGCTAGCTAACATTTATTGAAGGCATACTATGTGCCAGAACCATCCCAAGCAATTAACATTAAATGTTTAAACGATGCTGAGTTAGGTATCCCATTTTGTTTAAGAAGTCACAAAGTGATAGGTAATAGACCCCACATTACAGTATTAAATGATGGAGGCCTGAAACCACACACTCAATCACAGTATTTTATTACCTCCACAATTTTACCTCCCAGGGCACTGCATGACACGTGATAGACAGTTGAAAAAAAAAAAAGTAAAATTGAATGAACATCCAGAATAGGAAGCAGAGGAGATAGGAGACAGAGGCTAAGGCATAAGGCATTTGAAATAATAGTCTGGGTGGAAAGAGCATGGCACCTAGACAGGAGAGGCCCTAGACAAGAACAGGAGACGAGTGAGTGAGACCAGGGTGGTCCGTTTACCGGAAATAGAAAAGAAAAGGGGAGTCTAAACCAGATTGAGAAAGAAGAGTCAAAATAATTTGGTGATAATTTAAAGGATTTGTTCACACCAGACCAAGGCAAAGACCTTGGGATAAGATAAACATGTTTCATGGTTTGACTATGCTTCATGCTACCGATTCCTGTCCCCTCAGAATCATTCCAGGAAAGCGTTGTCTCCAGCTAAGATTCTTCTAGCTATTTGATTCCCAAGAAGAGCATCATAAATTTCATTTTATCAGTTTAGCATACTTCATTCAAAGTACCAAAAAGGTACTCTTCCTGCCTGCAAGGTGTATATAGCATAATCTCAAATGAATATATGCAAAATATGATACCTCACTGAATTAAACAGAAGACACCAGGTTAGGAAAAAAAAAATCCCAATTCCATATTTAATTCTCAGGGATTGCAGGACTCTTTCTATATTCTACCCTCATAGAGATAAACGTGAAACTGCTAAACAGCAACAAAAAAGGCTCCTGCAGTCAGAGAGGAATAGAGCTATGAGAACTAAGACACACTACAAAAATAAATGACTTCTGAAAAATGGAGAGAACCTGATATTGCCTTTCAGCCCCAAACCTAGAGGCAAAAGAAAGCCTCTTCCCACAGAGTGCAGTATGGAACGGGAAGATTGAGAGAGATTAAGACAGAGCTCACCTGGACTCAGCATGAGCAAAGTGACCAAGCAGAAAAGAACAGAAATGAAAGAGAAACTGGCTGGTAGAAGAGGAGACTATGGATGGCACTTTGTGGAATATAACTCACAAAGACACACTTTAATGTTTTCCAGAATTGTTTGTATCTGTGCTGCAGTAAATAGGCTCCAGCTAGTGAAATACAATGTAAAGACTCGTTTAGAATGTGAACTCCGAACAACAGCAGACATGAAAACGGAATTGTCTGAAACTTGTAGGAAAAGCCTGCATGATAGGAAGACATGCTTTTTCTGATACAGAAGTGACAAACAATATATCTGAATTAAGGCAACAATATAAGAAAAGGAGCTCAATGACATCAAAAAAAGAAACATTTCTAACCGGCCATATCTGGCTAAGGGTTTCCTCAATTTATAAAGTAATGATTTATTCAAAAATATGAACTGTAGTAACAGTATAATCAACAGGGTAGGTACTAGGAATATAAAAATGAATGGAGCAACATTTATGCACACAAAGAGCCAATTTAGAAGGGATTAGAATTCAACACTAAAATCATGTGATTAAATATTTGATGTTTGTGAAGCTCGGCTATTTTCTTTCCCCCAACCTGGCAGTAGACTAGAGATTTACTCTCTGGAGAAGGTGATACATAGGGTCTCTTGAATGCAAGACACCTGGCACGGTGGATCAGGTACCACATTAAAAGTAGTCGTAAGTGAAAGCAGGAATACTGAATTATGAGTTTTCCAGTCCCCTTCCCCTACCTGGCTCACAGAGTACTACCAGCCTAGTTTATATCCTCCAAGCAGAAGATGAAAAGATTCATCTTTGGGAAACTTTTAGATCCATCAGCCTAAAAGAAAAGATCTAAACATTCTGACACTAGGTGATTTCCCAAGTGATGTCCACCACCAACAAACACATCCATGTGCAGAGAGTTTTCAATCAGCTTTCTAATGTACCCTTAATTATGAGTGGAATCCAAGGATAACTGGGCATGAAAAATTTTCCACCATGCAAAATAGACATTAAATAAAACAAATAGGAAAAAAAAAAACCAATTTGAGTAAATAGAGGCTATGCCTGGAAAGAAAGTTATTGAAAAATTAATAGCTCCAGTGATTTTTTTTTAAATGCATGTCTAAAACAAGAAGTTGTTTCTGCAAATAAAGGAATATTCAGAGAGCACAAAAGAATTCTTATACATCAACTATAATAATTATTATAAAAATATACTTACATTAATTATAATTAATAATTATTTGTAATTATTATAGATAACAGAATTATAATTCTGAATTATGGTTTCAGAAATGAAAGCCAATAGAAGAATTAGAAGGTTGAAGTAGTCTCCAAGAAAGTGATCAAAAAGACATAAAGAAAGAAATCAGGAGAGAATTAAAGGATCAGTCCAGAAGGCCCAAGATCTAAATATGAATCCCAGGAAAAGAAAATGGGGAGTTGGGATTATCAAACAAAACAATTTCCCAGAAGGAAATGATGTGAAATTCTAGATTAAAAGGTCCTACTGAGTTCCCAGCACAATAAATAAAACATACATATATTAGGGTATATCCTGTTGAGTTTCAGAATAATGAGGACAAATAGGAAATCCTGAAAGATTTTGGAGATGAAAAAAAAAAAAGGAAAAGAGAAAAAGTTACAAAGAATCAAGGAATCAGAATGGCCTGAGAGCCAAGGAAAAATGAAGTACTGCCTTCAAATTCTAAAGTAAAATGATTTCCAACCTAGATTTTGGCAACATGTTGCTTAAGCATAATGTCAAAATGAAGATATTTTTAAATATACCCTCAAGAAGCTATGGGTTGGGGGTGCCTGGGTGGCTCAGTTGGTGGAGTGTCTGTGTTCAGCTCAGGTCATGATCTCAGGGATGGAGCCCATGTCTGGCTTCCTGCTTAGCGGGGGTCTGCTTCTCCCTCTCCTTCTGCCCCTCCCCCTGCTTGTGCATGCTCTCTCTAACAAATAAATAAATAAATAAATAAATAAATAAATAAATAAATAAATAAAATCTTAAAAAAAAAAAAGAAGCTCTGTGTTGATGTGCTATACCCAAACAACATAATAAATGATGGAGGGGCAGTTGGATTACAAAAAACGGGAGATGCAGCACAAAAGAGATATGAAGAAAATTCCCAGAATTATGGTAAAGGGAGATTCTAGGATGCCAGCTATGTTGTACAGTTAGGTGCCAATCTAAATTACAGAAGCTGGAGGGTTGTCTCTAAGAACTTAAATATAGCTAACCAGATGTCCTCTGAAGAAAAGTTTGGGAGTGAAATGGTCTTTAGCATATAAAAAGCAACACACACCAAAAAAAAAAAAAACCCCAAAACACTAAGCAGCCAAACAATTTTAAAATGATGATTATTAGCTACAAGGACAACAAAAAATTTTTCCAGGAAAGCAAAAGGACTCAAGACGTATGGATGGTACATAATTCACATGTACGTTATGGTGCATCTACATTGGACAGATGGTAGGACAGGAAGTGTAAATGGCAGAAGACAAGTATAAAGGAGATAATTCCTCACATCCATAGCAAGAAGTCAATAAACTGGCACACAGAAAAATAGGAAGTAGAAATTAAATGTAAGCAGGTTATTTAGAAACACAAAGTAAAACATATCAAGGGACAGTGGAAGCATTGAATGTAGTCACCTTTGATCATCTGAAAATAGGGGCAGTCTACTGGGGGGATGTTGTTTCCAAATAACCTTGTAGGACCATTGGACTTTTAAAAATCCTGCGTGCCAAAAAAGAAAAAAAAATGAATAATGGAACACTACATCAAAAACTAATGATGTAATGTATGGTGATTAACATTACATAATAATAAAAAAAAAGTGGATAAGAAACAAAAGTAGAGAGCTAAGAATGAAACACCAACTGAAAATCCTTATAGGAAACACTGAAGTAAAGGGGAGAGTTTGCACAAAATCAAATTATTGACATAGAGACCAACTTGTAAAATTTCTCAAACCATCGAGGAAAAAAAATACAGAGAGGGAAACAATGCTAGGAAATATGGAAGACGATAGAAGGCAAAGAGTATGCGAAAATTACAGATAACATATCTACAGGAGAAACTAAAACAATTGTTATGCTAAAATATAATCAAAGGAATGAGGAAGGAAAACATTTCACTGCTCAAGAGACCTCTGTGTAAAGAGACTGGAAGGGAAATTAATCCAAGGGACACTGATAAAACATAAATCTTTTGGGAAGAAGGTACAAGATTAAAGAAAAGCTCAATTCAAATCAAACAAGACTAAAAAAGATTATCTAAAAATGAGGATGGTCTCAAACATTTCCACCACAACACAAATGCTGAATAAAAAGAAGTATATTTTTTAGGAGAAACTCTTATGATCACATAATTAAAAACCTGCAAAGTTTTCTTTCACATTTGAGGACTAGAGGAAAATTTTGTTAACTATATCATCACTGAGAAAACATCATTTTAAAATACACTTCATTGGAAAACTTTTGTTTGAATATGAAATCCAGTCTGCTGAAAATTAAGGCAAACTTAAGAAGTTCAGAGAGGGAACCATAAATATAAAAGAGGTCACCCTGACTATAGAAGCATCTGAGAAATCTATAAAAATATGAGTAAATCGAGTTATAAAACTGGATACAACTATTAAGCTTAAAAGGACGAGCAATGGAAGCCAAAAAAAAAAAATGCAATTATAATAATCTGGATCCCAAGCCCCCATGTTTCAGTGAAAATATAACTTGCACCTGCTTTTATGGGCAACAAAGCAAGCAACAACAAGAAAAAGAAATGTTAGAAAAATGATAAACTGATGAATTCTAGAGCTCAGAGAATATGTATTTAAAAATGAATCATCAGTTTGTTCTCTATAGTTAAGAGTCTCTTTCTTGGCTTGTCTCTCTCTGTTCTTTTCCCTTTGCTCATTTGTTTTGTTTCTTGTTTTGTTTCTTAAATTCCACATATGAGTGAAATCATATGGTATTTGTCTTTCTCTGACGGACTTATTTCATTTAGCATAATACTCTCTAGCTCCATCCATGTCATGGCAAATGACCAGATTTCATTCTTTTTGGTGGCTGAGTAATATTCCATTTTGTATGTATACCACATCTTCTTTATCCATTCATCTATTGATGGACATTTGGGCTCTTGCCATACAAACTGATGGTTACCACAGGGGTGGTGGGCAGGGGATGGGTGAAATAGATGATGGGGATTAAGGAGTGTACTTGTGAAGAACACTGAGTGTTGTATGGAAGTGCTGAATCACTTTATTACACACCTGAAACTAATATTACACTGTATGTTAACAAGAATTTAAATAAAAACTTTTAAAAAAAGAATCATAAATAAATTCTTAACAGATTAAGATAAAACAAAATGACCTTGTTTATATAACACTTTCTGACAGTTTCCAGTATAACTAGAAATAAAGTCATAAACATAAATGCAACCACTTAGAAATTAAACAATAACTTCCTTCAAAAAGTCAAGTCAAAACTGCAATTAGGGCCATTGAGAAATAAAAGATAATGAGAATGTTGCATACAGTGTTCTGTACTTAACACAAAAATTTGTATTCTTCAATGTTTTTATTATAAAATAAGAAATAAAAATAAATGAACTCAGTATTCAACTCTGGAGCTAGGCAAAAATAATAACATAAAACTAAGAAAAGTAGAGGGGAGAATTAATAACAATAAAAGCACACATTAAAGACCTAGAAGACAGAATAATGGTGAATTAATTAAAACCAACATCCAAGAACAGTTTTTTTATGGAATAGCCAATAAAATTTACAGATAGCTGGCAAGCCTAAATTGTGGGGGAAAACAAAAGGAAAAAACTCAAATACACAGCCTTAATTCTGATATTACAGAGGTAATCATAGATATCAAAAGGGGGAGAATAAGAAAATACTAAATTTAATATATAATATAGTGAAATATAGTATAACACTATATTGCTTTATAAACATACCCTGATCTCCCAGACCTTGAAAATAGTCTGTGACATAGTTGTATTCTTTAGCTGCTGTGTTCCTTCTCTCCTTTCTTTCTTGACTAATCTTTTACAAACAATGTTTTATTCCCTCTGCAACATCATCCCCATGCAAACCATCCTTTGCAATGTACTCATCTTAAACACTGTGTGAGAAACATCAGCATTCAAGTTCGATGACCTCTCCTCAACACATCTCTTTTTTGAAACCCTCCTTTTTTGACATCTTCAACACTTACTATTGCTTCTCTTAGTGGCATAAGTATTGGTTCTCCTTCTTTGTTGTTTCCCTTAACTCTGCTCAAAGTTCTATCCTTCATGTTTTCCAACTTGTCTTTCTCTATCAGATGTCCCCCCATCCTTCCCCTGGCTTCAAACATCTCCTTGCTCTACCTCAATCCTGAACTTGTTTTCTTGATAACCAGTGCATTTCCAATGGCCTGCTGGCCAACCTCTGTGAGACAGAGACAAAGCATGGGGAAAAAAGCACATACCATGTCTAAAACTGTATTCCTTATTTGGCCTAAGGAATTTTCTTCTTGATTTCCCTCATTTTGTCCAATTTTGAATTTCATACACAATATCAGCCACTGTGTAAATTTTTTCATTTTTATCCATTCATTGTTTTATTTAGTCCTACACAGTCATTTATCCTAATTCCCGACCACCATAAAAGGCTTGCAACTAGCCATCCTTTCTCTTCTGATCCATCTTCCACATATATATCAGGGCCAAGTAAAAATAGTCTAAACATCCTCTTTTATTTGTTTCTTTTTTACTTGATATAAACTTACAATGACTTCTCAATGACACAAAGCAAAAATAAAAACTGGTAACCTAACTTTAAGCCCTCTCCAGCCTTTTCAGTGTTACATAAAAAGCCCATTTGGGAATTATATGCCTCATTCAATTTTTGTATTCATTTTTCTTGAATATATATTTTGGCTTTCTTTCTCTATTTACTCCTGTTTTGTCTCTGCCTAGAATACCATCTTTCCATTGTTGGTCATCAAAATACTACTTTTCAGTTCTACACGTAAGGAGCTTGGAAGTCACCACTCCATCCTAACAACATGTGAAAAGCTGAATAGACTGAGACATCAAAAATGCTTCTAAGACAGATGAGGACACAGAGGGTGTGCCCTATTCCTGGAGTGATGAACTTAAGGTCAACTGAAGCAAGGTATTATTGACCTGTTTTCACAAATGGTGAAACTGAGGCTCAGAGAAATATGTTTAGTTAAGTCATAAAACAGAGATTTAAATCCTGACCTGATTCCAAAACCCAATGAGACTGGAGTGACGAAAAGGCGAATAGAGAAAATGACAGCTTACAGGCCCAGAGACTCCCTCGAAGACACCACCTTGGGAACCAGTGCTGGGGTAGGGAACCCTGAACTGTAACTGCTACAGGCTCAGGGTGGACAACTCGAAGAGTTAAAACTTAGCAGCACCCAGTCTTAGGGGGCCCCCACAATTTTGTGAGATTTATTTCCAGGAGCTCAACTAGGTTCTCACAGTAAATATCAGAGAAAAAATCTTATGCTTCTCATGCCACAGAGTATTCTGTTTTGTTTTGTTTTTGTTTTGTTTTTAAGTAGGCTTCATGTCCAGCGTGGAGCCCATTGTGGGGCCTGAACTCACTACCCACGACCAAGACCTGAGCTGACATCAAGAATCAGACACTTCACCTGACTGAGCCACCCCAGGGTACTCTGTTCTTTCTAACAAGGCCTGCCCTGGGGGAAACTGTCAAACAGGTTAGCTAACTAGAGTCTAACCTGCTGGGGCATTAGCAGAGCCCAGTGGACCTAGAAGAAGGGGATACCCACCTCTGGCCCACCCTGAAGGGGGGTGTGGGGGGTACTGAAAAACACTTGTGAAGTTCACAGTCCTGAGGCACAGGCTCATTAAAAGACCTGTACTAATCCTGAAACCATACATCGCTTCCCCTCCCCACACCTTACCACCACTTTGTTAAAAGCCTATTTACAGCAGCAGCTTTTACCCAACACATCTTGTCTAGTTATTACGAAAATATTCCCAGGCAAAAGGCAACAAAACTTGAAGAGACAGAATGAGTACAAGAACTAGACATGGCAGAGACGTTGAAGTGATCAGACTGAACATCAGGTTTTGGAATCAGGTCAGGATTTACATCTCTGTTTTATGACGTAACTAAACATATTTCTCTGAGCCTCAGTTTCCCCATTTGTGAAAACAGGTCAATAATACCTTGCTTCAGTTGACCTTAAGTTCATCAACACCACTTCCCAGTGTGGCCGTGGCTGATTCCAGACTGTGGTGGAGAAGACAGCATTCATGGGCCCACTTAAGAAAGACCGAACTGCAAAGGAAGAAGGAGCTTAATGTCAGGAGCCAACTGTGCAGTTGGTGGGATATCAATAAAAATTATTTTGCAGTGGAAAAAAATAACAATAATACCTCACTTCAAGTGTTTTTTTAAGGACTGACTGAATGAATACACACAGAAGTCCTAGAACAGGGTAAGTATCCAAGGCATAGGGAGCATCATCACCAACCACCATCATCCCTCCTTCTCTCTGCTTTCTATGTGCTCAAAGACTAGCTGCTGCTAGTCTTCTTCCCAAAATATATCTAACATCTCCCCTACTTCCTGCTTGAATGAGGTGTTCTATTTTATAGTTCCTACTCTAAAATAATTATAATTCAACAACAGATAAATTATTGGGAAAAAAACTCTAATGTTGCATTCTCTGCATAAAATTTTTTCCAAAAAGTGGATAGCTCTGGTATATCATTGCTATAGTCTCATTACTGTGTGACTGACCTATCCTACGGGCTTTCTTTGTGGTGATATTAATTAAATAAGCACAACAATACTGTTAATGTCAAACAGCTTCTGTTATCCAGAGATCTCTGTATACTTGTTACATTGATGATGAAGCTCCAAAAATATATCCTTTTTGTCATTTCAAAAATGGATATAGAATATTAAAATGCAAGCTTTGTTACCTTGTATTCCCTGAAACAATATTTTGTTTGATCAAAAGCAACTCTGAAAGGTGAATTTATCATATAAATGAATGAATCTCAATGCAGTACTTTGCTTTCCGTGGATTAGAATGTGTGTCTATCTCCCAGAGTATGACATGAACTCTCTGATACATCTGGTTCAGCCTAGCAATCTGAACTCAGACTCACATATTAAGCTCGTAGAAGTTAACCCAACTGTATTGATTACAATATGAAATATGACTCCATTGCATTCCAACACACAAGCTTGTTTCACTATCTCCAGAGGTTTGTTAGGTGATAATGTTCCTGAAAATTGCACACATGTAACTATGGCTCTAGCTGGAAAGCAAATCAATGACAGCCTATCAATAAAAATATAAGAATACACATAAACTCGAGATAGAGGCTGAATGCATTCTGGATTGCCAATGGCAGGGCAGTTAGTTTTATTACTCACCAAACCACAAATGACATGAAAAAGGCATTCCTTCCCTGCTCCCAGATCTCATGGTACCTTTTGGTTGTCGATTTTTTTTTTTTCAATTTCAAAGCTTATCTTGGGCATGCACATATATAATAATTTGTCAATGTTTTATATTTATATAAGCATGCATACATCTTTTCTCAAGATTTAAGATGAGTTAAATTAAATAGAGCTTTCTAAAAATGTTTTATTTTTTGGTTTTTGTGTGAAGGAATAGAGTTGCATCCCTGTAATCAGTAATGTATGGGTGCAGACATAAGAGTACCAGAAAAAAATTGTAGATAAAAATCAAAACATGTAAAGTGAAGTTTTGGAGAAAAGACTAAAGAATAAATCAAAAGAGTGACATAGGAGAAAATAAGAACAACAAAAAGACAAAGCACATTTGTATAACACAACCTAGAAAGAGTTCTCTGCTTTTAAGAGGAAATCAGAATAGAAAGGAGAGTTAATTAAAATTATTTTTATGTCTTCAGAAGTAGTTTTTCATTCGTTTCTTTTCTGATTTTTTTCCAGCCTTCCTCTTTATTGTTATATGTGTTATTTTTCAAGGCACTGAATTGTATAAGTTTGTTTATAATACTGTAAGAGCATCCCGTGGTTAATATGTGACTTTCTTAAACAATTCTCTATTTCCTGTTTTGAGAATAATGAATAAATACAAGAAGAAAAGATTAAATTGGAATTTGAAATTCCAATTTGTGGACATAGATCACTCTTTTTTAAATTTTTTATTGTTATGTAAATCACCATACATTGATCACTCTTATTTTTAGAGGAGTATCATGGAAATGAAGAATGTGTGACCTATAACTCAAAATGAAGGGGTAAGAGCAGTTAGAATAAATTATGATCTCAAAGCTCAAGGAAACACCTAAGCCCCAAACAAATACAAAGAACATAAATAAAATCATTTAGAACATAAACACCAATGGAACAAAACAGATGCAATTTATTTTCTTGATAGATTCATAGGAAGCTTAATCTGGTCCATGTGAATAAAGCAGAGTAAGGTTCAATTTACAGCCTAATCCCACGACACTGAGGCAAGTTGCAAATAGGGTATCCACAGCTAGATGTGAAGAAGCTAAGTATGCAAATAATGAAGGGAGCTTCAGATGAATAGTTCAGGCCAAGAGATGATCTTCATAACCTGGGTTAAGAGCTAGGCTGAATCCAACAGAACCTGGCTAGATTTACCTTACTTCACTACTATCAGTTTATACAATGCTGGGAACATCTATAGACCAGAATCCCTGCCTTGTTGCACATACACCACTCTGTAGGACTATGACCATAATTAGAAATGAATAATTATCACAAACACCAGGATTTACTGTACTTGCTATGTTCCATATTCTTGTCAGTTGTTCAAATTATCAATTTATTAATTGTTTATAATTTTTCTAATTATTATAATCGATGATTACATTAACTTGAAGGCAAATAATTTATTCTGAGGGTTTTGCTATTTGACACTTCAGATCATTAAATGAGTCCCTACTAGCAATTTGTTACCATTGTTCAGCTTTTGTAGTTTGCTTACTTTTTATGTTGGGTGTTTGTTTATTTGTATAGCTGTAAATGCCCAGATACTTTTTTCTTCTTAGAGTAAAATAAGGGTGGAATACAAATGCTCTCAAGAAATGCATTCCACTCTGGACACTACATTGGAATCCTCTCTGCTTAAAATTTGGTAATGCCCATGAAAAGCAATTCGATTTGCTGTGAAAGGACATGCCAAGGAAAAGTCATATCTCAGAATACTAAAATAAAGTACAATGGTTCTGTCTATAAGGAACCAAACACATCCACTTGAAAAGTGAATATACTCTCATCTCAGAAATGTCAAAAAAACAGCTTGAGAGCTTTCTTATCCTTACTTCTCCAAGTAATAAATTATTTTTGGGTTAGATACATACAACTGGAGAAATACCTCCCTTTGTCTAAAGTCACTTGAATGAGAAACAAAACACATTGTATCCATGAAACAAAATTATTCATGAAAGCAGATGCATGTTTGAATAATTTCAGTTCTCAAAGTGAGGCCAGCAGTTAAAAACAAAGTTATTGTTTTGTGGTTTTCAGATTGGCACCTGGTTTGTAACGCTTCAAAACAGGTCTCAGCGAGGACAATGCAGCTAGAGTTAGAGTAGAGAAGCAGTCCTCTTAAAAAAAAAAGAAAATGTGTACATGCTTTTATAAATTTTAGCTAGAAACTTTTCCTCATTTTCAGAGGGAACTTCCAGTCCTGCAAACATCAGTCATGCTTGAGACTATTAAAAAAAAAAGAAGAAAAGAAAGATACAAAGAAAAGACTCTAAATATGTGTTTTTTGTTCCAAAAAGGTATTTTGCCTCTAAAGGGAGTGTCAGTTCCCTTGCATTGCCCTTAGTTTCTTTCTCTAATTAGGTATACATGCCAAGGCTTCTTCATTAGGGTCTTTAGTTTTATTTAGAATCCATAAAGATACATGACCAAAAAAATGGGTATAATAATAGGTACTGTTCTGAAGAGAGGGGTTAGGGGCCAGCATAAAGAAGAAATATGGAGAGAAAAACAAAATAGAGCACCATTCCTGCCCTGATGAATGAGCTGCCTGCAGGGAGGCTGCTCCATAAAGAAGGAATCACAGATCTTTTCCCGTGACATTCACTATCTCTAGACAGACTGGCGAGAGCAGCAGACTAGAGTGCAATGCCTCACTGGTGATTTCCTCCTTGTTAGGATGTTTGGAAGAAGAAAACTTTGAAATCTTAAGGCAGAGCCAAGGCAGCTAGGGTCAAGTGCCACAAGGACAGCAAATATGTAAAAAATCTAACAAATGTGACAAAGCCAGGCTCAGATGCCCTGTTGCCACCTTAGTAAAGAGGGATGGGACCTGATGCAAGGCACTTTACATGCATTTTGCCAGAGCAAGTCATTTTGTATAAATAGTGGAATGAGTAATGTGCACAGGGAATAGACTACAGATAGCTGGAAAGGCAAAATAAGTCCAGTACTGATCTTGAAGCAAGTGTCGGCTACTAGTAATTTCAATACCGGTTGAAGAGTTTCAACTTCAATGAGATTCAAACCCCGTCTCAGTTACTGACATGCTGGATAATTCTTGAATGGATCAAATTGTCTGGTTGGGTCTCGGTTCCTTCTAAAATGCCATTTAAATGGCTTAACAACCTATAATGAGACAAGAGTCGGGGGAAATGTGTTTAGAATCAGAACTAAAAAATGCTCAACTGATTTGGTGAATTCTCCCAGTTGTACAGGAATATTTGAGGATACATTTCAGGGCTCCACATGGTTATGAGTGTAAACCATTATTTTAAATGGGAACTGAAAATTTCAGTCTCTCTTTTTCTGTTGCATGGCCTCAGTGTAAGAGTAGTGAATTGAATGCCTCTGAAAGTCACATGTGCCTCCATTTGCAATTGGATACACTATGTTTTTTCTTTGAAATTCTGGACAGTCTTGAAGAGCAACATCTGTAATCACATCAACAGACATGATCATTTTATGATCTGAGAAAGCGAAGGCAACAAATGTATTGCTGCTTGAAATCTAACCCAAAGATAGAAAGCTGCATTGTCAGAGGGAAAGGCTAATCTGCACTTACATTATCAGCAGCTACACTTACATCCTGCTCTGCCTTTCCTTTGTTTTTTAAAGGCATGACTGAACTTCTATTTCAGATGAAAGAACATAAAAATGTTGGGCCGTGAAGTTTTCAAACCCATATAATTATCAGTCTATATTAGTGATTATATGTCATTGATTTTTAACCAGAAGTCAAATTAGTAGCAAGGCTTCTAATTATAATGAATTGCTAATATTCCATCTGGTTTAAAAAGCCCCAAAATAACATTGATCTATTTAATGGAAAGGTAGAAAGTAATAAAGAAAAAAATCATATGAAACTATTGCATTCTTAATTAATAAATTTTAGAAAGATGTTTGTTTATATCTCAAGATCTCAGCAGGAGCAGTACTTTCAGTTAGCTTCTATTGTTACTTTTAAATGATCAATAAATAAATGGAATTCTCTGCATAGAGATGAAATGAACCAGCAAAATACCAAAGAGTATAATGTAAAAAAAAAAAAAAAAAAAAAAAAAACAAGTACCACAGATAAGATTTATTGGTCCAAATATGTCCTTTTTGGATAAAAACACAGCATGATGAGCAGTTAGGTCTTATATGGGGAATAGATTACTTTCTCACAGGTTTCTTCAAGAAAACCAAAAATGCATAAATAAGCACTGCAATAATTCTCTAAGTACCATTCTGAAGTATGAACATTCTAGTTGTGAAGATAATACTAAAAATTCTGAGATAGATGGTATTTAGGAATAGGGTGAAGATAGTGTGATATTCAATGAGTATGGATAGAATGCCTATTTACCAAATTTGTTGAACAAAAATCTTAACAAAATGCATCAATAAATGACAATTCTGTGTTTAATTTAAATATTGTAGTGGCCCATGAAGTTATGAGAGCTTCCCCAACTTCTCCAACTCCTCTCCCCCTCCCTTTTTTAAAGGTTTTATTTATTTATTTGTCAGGGAGAGTGAGCATGCACAAGCAGGGGAGCGGCAGGCAGAGGGAGAAGCAGGCTCCCTGCTGAGCAAGGAACCTGATGCAGGACTCGATCCCAGGACCCTGGGATCATGACCAGAGGTGAATGCAGTTGCTTAACCTACTGAGCTACCCAGGAGTCCCTCAACTCCTCTCCTTATTGTGAGTTTCAATACTAGAAATCAGCTCCATCTAAAACTTCATTAGTCAACTTTCCTCCCTCTGACAGACTCATTACATGATCTACTGATCCCACCATCTGTCCACACACGAGAATATATATTCCATTATTTCCCCTGGTCCACCATAATTACTATGATTGGCATCTTCCATCTCGTACCTCCTTAGGAAAAAAAAATAACTACAAAAGTAGTAAAACAAAACCCAACTCAGGATGTTACACCATATTATTGGCAAAATGATAATATAAATATTCTCGCCAATAGCAATGGTTGATAAATTCTCATCCATCCATGGATTTTCTTTCATTGTTCTTTAAAATGTGTGTATGGTGTATTTTATACTTTCAAATAATATAGCCAATTGATTTAGACTTACAAAAAATATTTCTCAAAGCCCTGAAACTTGGCACTATGATCCACAAGGTGCATATAAAAGAGTTAGAGATAACAAAACCTTGAAATACCAAGCTAGATTGGTCATTAAAAGGACTAAGCTAAGGTTTAAAGGTAAAGTGTCTTGCTGTCCAAAGCTTTATAAAGAAGTGTTGGGGTGAAATTCTTGATAAAGAGAAAAGATTCTATTTGTGTCAAAGGCACCACTAAGACTTTGTTATTTTCTTGTGATAAAAGAAATGTGTTCACTTCCAATTCATCCCAAACTACTTACCATGGATGACTGGTAATGGCCAGTTAGCTTTCTAATCAATATTTTAGTCTTAATTGACCAGAGAGTCCTGGCATGAGGGATGTTGACTGCATTGAGTTTCAGTGAAAGTAATGCAATACCAAGTGTTTATTGTTGAAGAAATGCTCAAAGTAAACTAAGTAAGAAGTTTCAATGTGGCACAAAACTTAAGAATCTAAATTAAGAAATGAAATTTAGGTATAACTAATCTTAAAAATCAGCGAAGGCTTTAATTAAATGAGCTCTAAATGTCAAAAAGATGACTAAAACAAAAAATTACTAAAGAAATGCATGGTTAAGTAAGTGGCTAGCAATATGCAAAATGTTGCAGCACTAGGGTATAATACTTGGGCATGACGCTTTTAGGCTTAAAAGCCCCTTATAATGAATGTGGCAATCCTACAGCCCTCTGGGCACTTATATGTACTTTCCCTGGTTATAATGCAGTTAATAAGGAAGTTGGCTCTGTAGAGTACATAGGCATTGCACTCCACCTTCAGATAATGATGACATCAATGGTATTTTTAAATTCTTGATATTTTGAACCATTCTCTTAAGTCCCCCATTTATAGTATCAGAATTTCTGGTTTCCCTATTTAGCCAGCAACATTCATTGCCTCTCATGCCACCAGTGAAGACACAAAGAAATCATGGAGTAACAGAATGTTGGATGGGACTTTTCCTTTACCCCAGAAATCCAAGTAAGACCCAAAGCTCAAAGGTCCAGAAAGAGTTGCCCCTAAGTTGCCTTTGACTTACATTCAGAAGAGTCAGTGATCTACCTTGAAGGCCAACCAAGATGCTCCAGAAGCACTCCACTTTAAATATGGATGTCCCCATCTCACCCTAACCGTAACCTCTCATCAACATAGGGAACAAATTGATGGGGAGGCCATCCATCTGAGGCTCGCCAGCTCCAGAGGAAAGTAATAATCATGGTAGAGGCTACCTGCTCCCCTTGTCAGAATGAGGGTTTGGCAACCAAACCACTTGTAGAGATTACTGGCATCTGCATGAAAAGATGTTCTGGGTGGAAGTTTACTGAGCAACAGATCCCACAGGTACACCTGGCACTACCACGAGAGAGATGGATGGTGAGATGGTGTTTTAGAATATCCTGATGTATGTCCCAGCGTGTGTGAGGTGTATGTCAACCGAGAGAGTGCTTACTGCTAGAGATCTCTAAAGGCTGGAGGCTTGCTGGAGGAGCCTGATAAAAATGATGATAACAGAGTATCTCATCCAGTTCAGACTAAGAAGTTAGGGTGATGATTATGGTTATGTTTAGGGATAGTAGGTGGTTTCCAGGATCTTGGAGATGGGGAAAAGGATTTAGTAGTTCAAATGGCTTCACTTTTATGTGGAAAAAAAATATATATATATAGAAGTTAGATAATAGGACGGAACCATAGGCTTTTCTGGCAGCCTCTGAGCCACACAATGAGTCCGAGTCATATGTCTCCTGGTCAAAGAGTTTTGATTGGAGATTTTGATCAATAGCAAGGAAGGAGGGATATCATGGCTGCTCTTTTCTAAAGGGTTCCTCCTCAGAGAAGATGGGACGTTGAAGCTGACCTCAACTCAAGGAAATCATGCATACTACTGATATGGAAACTGCCTGTCAGCCAAGATCACTAGTAGATGGAACCAGACTGAATCAGAGTGAGATAAAAGGTATTTCCCCACCACTGACAAGCCTCCAGTTGGATAAGATGGACTTAGTCTCACCTATTGCTCCTCTCCAACCCCAGTCAGCTGTAAAGAGAAGGAAGTAAGATGTCCAAAGAGAGAACACAACCCTGGACACACACACTCCTGCTCCAATCCCTGCCTACAAGCCCTCACTCACACTTCAGTTGGCCAAAATAATAGTGCTATTCTACACTGGAAAAGTGAGGGGTAGAGCTTTAAATAGGATATGAGGTTGCATTCCAAATGATGCTGGATTCATTTTGGTAGCCAAAAATGATCAGAAAGCTATGGAATGGGTACTCAAATTTTCTAGAGGACAGAAAAAGAAGAAATAAACAAGGTTTTATTTATACCACTATAAATCAAAATTATTTAGTAAACCACTTTAAATAACAAGAAAGGAAGAAATTTGGCTTACTGTTTTCTATCAGTTTGAGGATCTCAAAATTAGAACAAAGAACAGAACAGGGATGGCTGAGAAAGCAAAAAAGGAGGGAAACTTCCAAACACTATTACCTCCTTTTGACTCACATTTCCAACATGAGTTCATTACTCGGTTTAAGATTTTGTGAATTTTTATGACATCAAATACATTATTCACACTTACACTGATGATAACAATAACAAAAAAGATACATTCCAAGAAATAAAGTATTTCTAAATGATTTCATTTTTAAATAAAAAAAATTCTGTTAACATAGGTGATTCAGTGCTGATATCAATTTTTTTAAAGATTTTATTTATTTATTTGACACACAGACAGAGATAGCGAGAGAGAGAGAGAGAGAGCACAAGCAGGGGGAACGGCAGGCAGAGGGGAGAAGCAGGCTTCCTGCATGAGCAGGGAGCCCGATATTGGGCTCGATCCCAGGACTCTGGAATCATGACCTGAGCTGGAGGCAGCGGTTTAACCAACTGAGCCACCCAGGCGCCCCACTGATTTCAATTTTAAGAACTAAACAATACAGGGTTATCTGATCAGCATACAAAACATAGGGTTCTCTGCTTTACGTTTCTCCATGAAAACTCTGTGACTTTTTTCTCTTGTCCCTCTGTGGAGTGCTATTTTAACCTCATATAATTAAAAATTTTTGAAGATTTTTTTTTTAAGATTTAGTTATTTGAGAGAGAGAGCATGCGCACAGGGCAGGAGGGGCAGAAGGAGAGGGAAAGAGAAACTCAGGCAGACTCTTCGTTGAGTACAGAGCCCAGTGCGGGGCTTGATCCCATGACCCTGAGATCAAGACCTGAGCCAAAACCAAGAGTCAGTCGCTCAACTGACTGCACCACCCAGGCGCCCCAAAACTTTGAAGATTTTTTAAAAGTTTGACTTTGGGCTAAATGATTAATCTCCTAAAATTATATGTAGATCATTAATCCATTGCTTACTAAAAAATACTATAAAAGGGTACAATGCTTTCCCTCATTTCAATTAATAATGTCTACCCTGAAGTCAAAACTGTTGATCAGGTTAAAAAGGAAATGGAACTAAACTTAAAACTTAAAAAAAAGGTGATCCTAGAGTCTACCTGGTGGCTTCAGTATCATGACAATTGTTAGTAGCTCTTTAATCAGTTGGAAATCATGAAAGGGATTTGGATGGGGCTTGGATGAAACGTGCTAAGCAAATGTAAAATCTCTGTCAAGGTTGATGGGATTCAAAGAGAAATCAGGGAGAAGAGCAAATCAAGACATGTAATCCCTGAAAATAAAAAAGATGAACAATGCCTTTGCAAATTAACTGCTAAACAGCAATGATTCAGCCCCATCCTTATGATTCCTCAAAACACCATTCTATGATACTTCTCAAAATTCTTTTAATTTATGCCTCAAATGTTAGCAGCTCCAAATGAACACACAAAAGCTTCACAAGTACCTAATAAGGAAAATGTTGTTTCTTCTCTCAAAACAGTGGGCCATCTAAAGCCTGAGTAGTATCTTAATCTAGTTTTATTTTTCATTTTACATAATGTAGCCACAAGCCAATGTTTCCCTAATTTGCTCCCTACAATGAGGTTGGCAAAAATACCAAGTAACTATCATTCGTAAAAAGGTGCTTTCTCATTGAGGCATTTAACAATCCTGACAGGCTCCACATAATGAAACTTTTGTTCTCCCAAGATACACTGAACTTGTTGAAAAAGAAACAAAAATGCTGAAACTGAATTTTATTTTTAATTTTATTCTACTGCAAGAAGAAAGGGACATTTTATACTCAGCTCAGAGCTGCCAGTCAAATACCAACAGACCAGTACTTCTCAGGTAGTGTTAACGTGTTGTACCAAAACTGGAATGAAACCAGGTGGAGAACTTTCAAGAAGCTTTCCTTAGCTGGGGTCAGTTTGTTCTGCTGTGACGATGGTAGAAGTCAAGTGGTTTCTCCTGCTAATATGTGGTAATAAAGCATGTCTTCTCCTACACTCCTCTGACAACATAAGTTAGCCCACAACACGTCCTATCTATTTAGAAAGGAATATCTATTGTATTATTGGCTGCAAAGTGTTAGGACTGTAAGCTGAGTACAGAAAGACAAATTACAGACACCCAAGGCAGTCCCAGGTTTTCAGATCTAAACAACATCAATCCCAGAAATTAACTTTTTTTTTAAATTCCAGTCCTTAAAAATGCTTAAGAATTTTCAATCAGGGCTCCAACAACTTACCCCACGTGATAAAATGTTCTCTCTACAGTCACCTGAAATGTGAGTTTATTGCTTATTCACTTGGATTTCAAGAACAGAACATTCTGATTTTCCTTTTAACCCTTCTCTGATTCCAGACTGCATCATTTTTTTCCAATCTCCCTGATTCCCAAAGTTAACTTGATATTTTCTTTTGGTTTCTATTGGCTACCCACTCACTCACAGTCCCCACCTCCCACCACCCCACCACCCCCCACTGCTTCTTTCCCGTCTCACTTTTTTCAATCAGCACTTTGCCTCATGCCTACTCTCTACATCACATATTCATATTTTCTGGCCTTTAGTCATTTTATATTTGATTTCAGTTCCTGCACTCCCCCACTGGGAGACAGTATAGAATAATGTTGGATGAAAAATCCTTGCATCAGTGAGCATGGAGAGGGATATGGGTCCTAAACATCTGTCAGGTAGGATATTTCTTGAATTATAACTTAAGGGCTCAAAGCATTAAGCCACTCCAGCTGCAAGAGCCAACTTCATTGTATGAATATAAAATAAACTAGAAATTAGAAATTCAAAATATCTTCTATACTCCAGGAAGCAACTTCCTGTGGACAAGGACTAGAAGCCTCTAAAGAAGTTTTTATAAGTGGTAATGAATAATTTAGTTTAGAACTATTCCTATTACCCATTTATTAGAAGGTTGAAGAGTTCTTGAAAAACACCATCCTTTCCCTGAACGACACTGATGCCAAATTTTAAAGCTATTTAAAAAGTTCAGGAGCATTCCTTGATATTCTCCCCAACACCCCACCCATAAGTTACCACTTCCTCTGGCTACCCCAGCTACCCCATCCTCGGAAAACCAGGCACGTGGAAGAGCAAAAACACAATCCAGAACTCTTTCTGGAAATTGGGCTTCCAGTTAATTCATATGTTCATTCATAGTATCCCAACAAAATCTTGCCTTAAGAACATATATTTAGAATGTTGTCAGCTTAAGGTACGACCAGCTTTAAATATCACTCCTATGATGTCTGTCATTTCTTTTCCAAATCTAATAATCTATACAACTAATAGACAATTACTCTCTTCTCAAGTAAGACAACATTTCATGAGGTTACTTTCAAAACCACATTGATACTGCTGGCCTAGGATAAGGAGAGGGCTCCTGAATTTGCTGTCCATCATGCCAGGACCCCTCTACAGTAAAATCCTAGATATACAAGAAAGAATAAAGTTATTAGAGACTATGTAATTCCACAGAATATAAAGGGAGCTGTCACCAACAGAGTACATTTATTTATTTATTTATTTATTTTTCTTTTCCAAATAGGAGGGAGGGGTAGAAGGAGAGGGAGAGACAGAATCTTAAGCAAGCTCCACACCCAGCACAAAGGCCAACACAGGGCTTGATCTCACAGACACTTAATCAACTGAGCCACCTAGGTGCTCCACCAACAGAGGACATTTTAAATAAATACCAGAAATATAGGAAATGGAGGTTGATTGGTTGAAAGACAAAAATAAGGACATGAGTCTTCATACTGACAGAGCCCCCCAAGTCTCCTGTACAAAGAATGACAGATGACACCAAATCACCCCCAGTTTCTCACAAAGGTATTTCTTATTAGCAATATTGGATATTAGAAACAACCAAGTAATTCCTTCAAAATTCTAATGGAAAATAATTTTCTCTCAAAGCTTCCAGATCCAACCAAACCACCAAGTACAAGTCAGAATAAAGCTCTTTTTTGGACATTTACTGAGCTAGTTTTCTTCCCTTGTACCCTGGCATGTGAATTTATTTGAAGATGTATCCCAAAAACGTAGGAAGTAAACTATGTAAGAGGAAAACATGAAACTGATGCGATGATATTCCATCCCAGAAGGTGAATTTAGGGGAGTGCAGTTATACAGCACACTTAGAAAGTAACCATTAAAGCTGGGAACAGAGAGACAGAGAGGTCCAGAAGGGAAATCTTCAAGGTGGTTGAAGGAAGACCCATCAGGATAATGGAGAGAGAGGGAAGGAAAGAGGGAAGACGACAGAGAGAGAGAGAGAACAATGACAAATGTGCAAGAGAAAACAAGCAGAATGGTGATTGGAAAATTAGGACAAATATATATATCTTTTTATGTCTAAATATCAAGCAAAGAAAAATGGCATTTGAATGTTAAGCAAAACACTGAATATAAGAAAAGAGGACCCATCTGACCTTAATATCAGTGACATTCTGCTTTGGGTGGACCACGTCTATAGCATCAGATGTTTTGGAGGAGGAAATGGAGTCTTAGCCCAGACCTTAAATAATGTTTACACAGTCATAATAATGTAAATGTTTATTCATTTTCTACTTTCATAGTCAATCTAGGGACAAAGAAAGAGAAGCACAGGAGGGAATGTCAATGTTAAACAACTTAATGATGTCAAAGTGACAGTCTGGCTCCAAAAACAATGGGTTGAATGCCTGAGGAGAAAGAACATAACAAAGTATATGTTTTAATATATTTTTCTTACGAAGCAGAAAGTTGAGATTTATGTCGTAAGATAGACGTCTAAAGTTGGGAGCCAGAAATAGAGGCTTAAGTATATCTTTCCATGGTCACAAAATTTACCAGAAGAAAAATCAGAATCTCAACATGATACCATAAAAACAAACACAGGAACAAGAGGAGAGAGCGAAGAGTAGCAAAAGTGAAACTTTCTTATCATAATGTATAAATAACTTGATAAATCTGATAACTTGACTAAAATCCTTCGATTCCAGATATAAAAATAATATTTGGAGTTGTCACCAGAAAAACAAGAACAAAAACGAAGGACTGATAAACAACGAAAGAAATGGCCTCTCGACACTGGGTCCAAGGTCTGGGAGAGGTAACATCAGCTATTTTTACTTTCCATTTCCAGCAATTTTCTAAAATGAACACTTCAAAATAAATTTAAAAGTCAAACTTAAAACACCATTTTAAATGGCCCTGCTCTCATTGCCAAGGAACCTGGGAACTAAATTCAAAATTCTGGGTTCAGTCAATAATGCTATTCAGTGCGCTAATAAGTACCAAAAAGTAACTACTGGTTTAATAAATAATCCACAACATCATAAATATTACTATAATTACTGGCAGAATATTAAACTCATCATCATTCCCTGGACATGATAAGCAAATCCACTGATTTCAGCTGCAATAGAGAACTCTGTAACACATAGCCATAGGGTTTATCATGATCAAGTGAAGGCTTTGCAAGTAGTCAAGGGAGTCCGAGCACAGTCCAAGGGGCTGTAAGAGAAGGAAGTGATGGATTCGGAAAGCCACATACTTATCATGACTATATTCTGATGCCATATGTAAACAGGCCTTTTCTCAGGCGCTAAGGATTTTCCCACCCCTCACATGGTCAGTGATGAAGCTATCCCCTCAGGACTGGCTTTTGTTTGAAAGCTTAACTACTTGAGTCTTCAGATGTGTTTTCCAACTCTGTTTTCACCTTGCTTTCTTTCCTACAAAGTAAGTCTTTAAGTGTGTCGTGACCCGAAATCCCTCAGGATGACTAGAATTCCATTTCTTTCGTTTTCATTTTCTTTCTTTCTTTTCTTCCTTCCTTTTTTTTTTTTTAATTAGACACTCACAAAACACAGTGCACTATTTTTTTTTTTTTTTTTTTAAACAGGCTCCTTTTTTTGTGAACTCTTTGGCTGGCTGGCCCAGAGACTACATCTATTGTCTGATGCTATTGATTGTCCCGGCTGTTAAGGCGTGGAATTGGCACTTCCCGTGCAGAGGTTCCCTGATGAATTCTGACTCGATTAGGCCAGGATAGCATAACATGACTCACTGTCTTCTGTCAGCCCTATTGGATTCCAAGCTGTCTCAGAACCAGCTTACTTTCTATCCTCTTAAATTCTCTGCCAGTTTTTTTTCCCGCAGTTGGCTTTGAGCCAGCATACACTGTGAGGGTAGACAACAGATCCTTTAGGGAGTGAAACCAAATTGGCTACTTGACCCATGAGTTTTGTTTTCAAAGCTGAGGAAAGAAAGAAAAATATTAACCAAACCACCATAACTGAATAATCAAATATCAGTGTGGGACTCCGACACATTACATTTGTTTAAATACGCACACCAGATTTTTTTTTTTTACTGATACTCTTATATTTTTGACTATGATACTCTTACATTTATGAGGCACCAACCCCCTCAAAGACCATTCTATGTCCTAAGGAATTAATGTGAATTTTACTTTCTTTTCTTGTATTTATGTCTCTCTTACCCTGGTACCTTAATTTCCAAGTGGAACTTTAGGTCTTGCATCAAATATATTTCTCTCATCACCCAACTGTTAGCCCTCCATCGCCAGGTCTCCACCCACTCTCCTCCTAGAGTGGTTAGTAACAAGAAATGTGATGGAGGCCAATGGAAGCAGCCATTGTACAGTAGAAGCCCCCCGGGGTCTTTTTTGGTCAGGTGATATTGGTGAAGACTCATGAGTAAGCCATTTCTCTTTCTTGAGCCTTGGTTTCCTTGGCTGTAAATATCCTTAACACTTGCAAAGCCAATGCACCCTGTGAATGGGGTCCAGTATTATGTAATATTTAAAAACCAAATTCACACCAAAATAATGAAAAGTGATTCCAATGTGTATTGATATCACTCACAAATACCAAAAAAGGACTGAATTCATAACATAGAGCATAATATCTGAGGTCATCTTTCCCCAGTTTTTAGTGTCTCTCATACTTGCAACTGTCTCTAAGTCTCTTCCTTCTTTTAAAACTCTACAGAAATTCCTTGAAAATCAGCCCACACTATTTTTTGCCTCTTTTTCTCTCCTCCCACCTTTTTTGATATTTAAAAAAATTTTTTTTAAGATTTTATTTATTCATTTGAGACACAGAGATACAGAGAGAGAAAGAGCATGAGCAGGGAGAGAGGCAGAGGGAGAGGGAGAAGCTGGTTCCCCGCTGAGCCAGGAGCCCAATGCGGGGCTCGATCCCAGGACCCCAGGATCATGACCTGAGCCAAAGGCAGACGCTTAACCATCTGAGCCCCCCAGGTGTCCCAAATTTTTTATTCCTTGAAAACTTAATGAAGATTCTGACTGCACAGGCCTAGGGCATAAATTTCCACCAGTCTGAATGCATAGTAGAGACTTCTTGCCTTATATCAAAGCCTAATTATAAGTTAAACTTATACCCCCAGTCCCCACTGACTCTGCAGCTCCCTTTCTAGGTCATTGAGGCAGTCTTCTTCAGAAGCATAGATTTTGTGGTCTTTGAATCCAGGAAAATATCCTAGAGCCAAATCCTGAAGTTGCTGACTCAACAAGCCTCCATGGCTTACCAAAACCATCCTATTTCAGTAGGAACCCCTCTCCACAACTCAAAGTCCTAATTTTCTGTCCTTGGCCATCAATTCCTTGCATTCCTAGTATAACTGTTGGTATCCAAGTCTAAACCCTCAGAGTAAAGCCTCAGTTAGTGGCACAGGACTTTAGGCCATAAACCAATCCACACTTGGGTACCACACCTCCTGTGTCCATTCTGAATGGTCTCTCATTTCTTAAGATATCTGATATTTTATGAAGTAAGGTTAAAAGGCTAATTTCCAATCTGAAGTTACCTAAAGGAACTTCTTAGGCTGTCTTAATTTAGTGAATTTATTTAATACTGAGTCAAAAAAAAAAAAACCCCACAAAAATCCAAAACAAAAACAAGTAATCCACATAGTAATCCAAAGTCAAAGAGTAGATCATCATCCCAAACCATTATTCTAATATCAGAGAAGGAGCTAAAGTTTCCCTCCAGCTCTGGTATAGCATTCCAGGGACAACCACAGATGACATTGAATCATTTGGAAATTTCTGTGAAATTTCCAACTATAAAACACTGAAATTCCATTCTAATCTACATTCTAGGTGATGATTTACTCCAAAAAACAGTAGGCAAGACACTTTACATTCAAAGATTGTCACCACAGAAAACGCAGTTGCCTCATAGCATAGTGACTAAATATCAAAACAATAATTTGGAAGCAAGTTAAATATTTATTGAAGTTTCTCAGCTAAATATTTATTGAAGTTTCTCAGCAATTCCAAAAGATGAATCTCTATGTAACCCATCTAACCAAGCACAATTTCTTAAAATCCTTTTGTACCCCTTTGAGCATGCTTTCTTCTGCAGACGTTTTCTTGATCCCAAGCATTCATTTCTCTCTCTCTGTCTCTGTCTTTCTCTCTTTCTCTCTGCTTCTCTGTCTCTCCCTCCCTCCCTTCTCTGTCTCTCTGTATATGTACCTTTCGCACTTAGCAGTTACTTGAAAAACTCTTCTTCTTTTTTAACTTTCCAAATCTCCCACCAAACCAACCCATGCCCCTTTCTTTATTCCTTTACCTCTCATCTGCTCGATATATTCATTTCTTTCTCTGCTCATCTCAATATAAATCAAACAAACTTATTTCAGTGATCCTGATTCTCCCCTCATTCATAGACCTGCTTATGGACAGCAGAAGTGATTCTCTTTAAAGAGACTGGAGTGAAAAACTCTTAATAGTCTTCTATTCATGCTGTTCCTGTTACAGATAAACAGCAATATCATCATAAAGGATTGGTTTGAAGCCAAGTGAAATGATGTTTTTACATACATGTCTGACACGGGAGGAATTTTTGGTTAAGGAAATAAAAGTTGCAAGATGGAGAGCAGAATATGGTTTGGCCAGAAGCCTGAATCCCTCCGGGTACAGCCCCTCAGTCTCCTGACCCCATTCCCACTTCCTTCCTGAAGAAAGAACGGGAATAAGAGAAAGGAAACAGATAAAGGATGGCAGAAGAGAGGTTTGTGGTTTGTGTAGAGGAATGAGCAGCTGACTGGTGTGGAGAGGACCACAGCTTGCCTTAGTGTGTCTCCTGCTGCAGGAGCCGCGCTGAATATTTGCTAGGTGATGGGGAGGGCAGAGGCAGCTACAAAGCTCCAGAACATCTGCTCCTTTCTCTTCTTCCACTCAACATTTAGACAATCTGGGCAGTTAGGGGCAGCCACCAGGGAGCAGCAGCTGATGGCTGAAATGCTCCAGAGGTGTCCTCCCGAACGCAAGGGCTCCCGTTACAAAAAGCAGCTCTCTTTTATGCCAATAAATATGATCTCCTGAAAGGCTTCAAGAGGGCACATTCATGAAACATTCTCTAACTTTACAAGTATTTTATTTGCTATATCAGCTAAAGAATGATCAGTAAGCTTAAAGAAAAAAAGAAAACTAAAAGAAAAAAAAAAACACCCATATTTTCTCTTCCCAGGTGGATCTACCCGTATGAAGTAAGGGAGAAATGGTCAAGCGACAAACCTACAACAAAATTTTTCAGATTCAACCCACATTTACTGAGAACCTACTCTGTGTGTCAATTACAGTACCAGACTTTTCCATGGGCATTATCTTATATGAAGTAGGGATGAAAAGTTATTTTTCTAAGTTGGGGTAAAAGACTGAACTTCACACATACACACACACCCCACACCAAAAATAGACACATAAATCAGAAGAAACTAATTAGAAGTTCAGTTTTGTTGGAATATATGCAAATCCAATTCTGACTAAATTTATGTGTACCTCAATGTATGTCAAAAATCCTCCCAAAGGAGAAAATGAAAAAGTTGAATTTTTTTTTTAATGTGACTCTGTGTGACTATTATCCTCTATACAAAATGATTATGGCCTTCACAAACAAGAGCTAACAATTCTAGAACATTTTGAGGTTTACAGAGTATTTTCACATATGAAACCTTTTGACCTTTAAAAAGATTCAATCAATAGGAACTAGTTAGTATATAATAGGAACCTCCAATTCCTAGATGAGGAAAGATGTCAGAAGTGTAGTGTGCTGATAAGGCCTCTACTCTGGAGCAGGGAAGTTTTAATAAGCTTATGGCAGGCAATGGACATCACAACAAGGCTTTGCCCTGATGCTAGTAGAATGTATCATCATTGGCCAACTAGTTTTTTGGAATTTTTATGGAAAGGGCAAAAGCAGTTGGTATTCTAGCAAAAGAAATTTTACTTTTGTCTGTCTTCTGGGGTATACCAAGAGGGTCTATAATTTGTCAACTGAACTAAAAACTCCGCTGCAATGTTTCCTGAGTTTGTTCATTGAGTTGTTCACTTACATATGCAAGAATAAGGGGGAATTAGTAAAATTAATTTATAAGATATCTGCTTAGTACCCTGTTACTAACCAATATTATAGAAATAATTGTTAAATAAATTTTGAATTGTTGCTATCCCTACCTTAAAATTCCCTAAATTCCTTAAAATGAGATCAAGTCAATACAAAGTTCAAGAAAATACTAGAGAACAGACTGAGGTGTTTTGTAATAAGAGAACCTGCTTATCCCACTTGAAAAACTAAGAAAAAAGTTGCAGTTAGAATAAAGGATAATTTTCTTTTTGTAGCAAATAAGCCCTAAGTCAAAAGCAGACCTATTCCCTAATAATGTAAATGGTCAAGTGGCATTGTTAAATTTTAACTGCCTCTGAAAGCCACCTTTTTGTAGGCCAATGGCATTTATTCTTCCTAAGGCCCAGTGGTGATCAGGTCATTTCTTTACAGTGACTGATGCTAGTTACAGGATCATATCCACACGTAAAGCTGAGATCCAAATTGAAAATTCACTTTTTAAATAGATCTTCTATGATTCCCCTTCGCATTCCCTCTGGTCTTCATGAAAATTCCTAGTCTGCCCTCCTCTACCCCTGTGCAGTCTACTCCCTACCCTTGTCATGCCTTCCCTCATGTCCCTTGTCCAGAACATTCAAGCTCTGTCTACCTTCAGTGTGACTTCCTCCTTGGAGCTTTGTCCCAAAGTAACCTTTTTCCTGAAATCTTTCCCCCGCATCCTCATCTACCCTAGGGCCATCACCAGATCCTCCTTTCCCTGGTTTCCCATATTCAATCATTTCACTACTTCTCCTTGATTCTACTTCTTCAGAATTCCTAGAAGCCTGCACACCAGAGGGGGCTGTGTGTGCCCGTGCATTTCACTTACGCTTCCTCTAGCTGAGTGAACTTGAATAAAACAACTTATTGTTAATCTTACTTTCCTCTTTTAAAAATGGTCATTCTACCAGTTTCTAAGTCACAGGGTTATGATAAAAATTAAATGAGTTGATAAATGTAAAATTCAGCTTAGGTGGAAAATTCATCTTAAGCCAACATTTCTCAAAGTGAGCTTCAAGGAATATTAGTTCCACAAAATGTCCTTCAAATAAAAAAGGGATTCATGGTCAAATCAATGTATTAAACAGTGCATCCAATGCCTACTTCCCAGTCAGTCATGATATTCATTAGCATATTAAAGGCTCCACAAGTATTGCAGGAAAACAAAACAAAGCAAAAACAGTTGTCCTGACATTCCCTAAACTTATTTGACCAGGGAGCTTCTGTGTGCATAGATAGCCGCTATTTAAAATCCTGCAGACCCAGTGTTCTGAGGAAGGTGTTGGAGAAAATGCTGACTTGAACAAGACCACAGTTATCATTCTGGAAGTTGCTTCAGCCTCAAGTTTCCAACAGTTTTAGAAAAAAATTTTTTTTCTTTTTCTTCTTCTTCTTCTTTTTTTTTTTGTAAGAGAAGCAATCTCCTAATCAGAGCTACCACAAACTCTGAAAAAAATGAGCCAATTGTCTGGTGGGAGGCTGTGTCAAAAGGGTAGTAGAATGGCATTAACTTTCTCAGGCCAATTATTTCTTCAGACTCTCTTAAAGGATATGAAAAAGTTCTATTTTTCATGCAATGCCCAGTAATTGCTTATCTGGCTAAGTAACAGATGCGAGACTTCATCTCAGGAGAAAAGTTTAACATACAAATATGTGAAAAGCTGAGAAAGAGTGGGGAGAACTCTGGAGAGACTCGGGGAAATGGATAAGCAGGCATGAAGGCAGAATCAAGACGTGATCGCTGTGCCTGAGTCCCAGTTCGTCTACCTCCAAACACAAAGCTGCTTACTGTGAACGAGGTAAAAGGGTAATAATAAATGTTTGCACACTGATTGTCTCAATGTCACAAGCTGAATGCAACCAAATCTGAGATGGCACAGTGGGAATTCTGAAATCATTTTATTTTTCCCTTTTTATGGGAGCAAAAATAAGCCTAGCTCCCATTTATTGCTCAGATGTGGGCTGTTCTTCTCTACCGTAACATCCCCTAATTCTTCACATGGAACTTAGCTCTCTTTTATCTTTGCTGCAAAAGTGCTTTCCTAATAAACTAGCATTTCTCAAATCACGTTAGTTATTTCTACTTAGCCCTGCTTGATTTCAGTCCATCTAACAGAATAAACTTAGCTTCCCTAGAGCATAGTCCTATTTTTTAAAGCATATTATAAAAATGCCTGTCTGCAAAATCAAGAGAGAACTAATAGCATAGCCATTTTTAATAATTTTTACACGTTTATTAAAACAAAAGTAACCTCTCCCATTTTCTGTTTTAATGTTCATAGGCTGTAAGCAGCCATGCTCCTTCAAATAAATACCCTGAATTGAAAATAATCACATAAGACCTCTGACCAGTGAGGTTTACACTGGAGCATTACTTCTATATAGGTGGAATGAATGAGGCCTTACATTTTGTAGAGTACGTTTTCCAGTTAAAAAACAGTAAGTAAATAAATAAGAAAACACATATTACAAAACTCTACTATCTAAGTATCCACTTAGAAAATAATAGATCTGGAAGAAATTTTAGTGAAAAGCTATATTTGGTTCCCAATTTTAAAAACATGGAAACTGAGGCCCCATATATTAAGTCGTAAAGCACAAATCTCTCTCAGGATTAGTGAGAGCTCAGGCTGAAAACCAGTCTCCTAACTTCCAGTGATGCTTTCCACATCATCACAGAGCTTCCTAGGGTCTGCCCTTTAAGTCCATTTGTGCCTTGAACGACATGAAACCACATCTCTATCAAACATTTTATGGATATCATGTATAAAAATCAACTGGTTCTTGGAGAAGCTAACTTTAGGGATAGGGTCATTAGTTGTACAATTTAAAAAAATTTAATTCAGAGATCCCAAGCTCAAAGGGTGTCCTTACTAGATTTCCATTGTCAGCAGTCCCTTTGGGTTCCCTTTAGACATTTTACAAAGAGTTTTAATCAGTAGTCTCAAAGATCATACAGCAGCTTAATCTAGAAGTCATGTCTGATTTTTGGAATCTAAAATTATGGCCTGAATGCAGAAAAAAATGCCATGTACCAACAGATCTGACAGCTACAAAGCAGTCAGATGAGAACGAATACAGCGAAGGCTACAAGTGTGTTAGAACAACTTAAGAAACATAGAGCAGGGGCAACTTTGAGGAAGTCAGAGTTTCCTTTTGGTGCCACAGACAGCAACTTTAGTGCAGTATTGATAGAAGGAATAGAAAGGGGAAGCATGAGAGGCAAGAATGCAGGTCTGTTTTCACAGACTGATGTTCAAAGGAGCTAGACCTAGGTGGTCTTACTTTTAAATGAGAACTTTTTCTCCTTAGGTAATATGCTGCCATTGTAGTAGGTGTCATCCAAGGTGTCGCTATGCCAGTTATAAATGTTAGGTGCATGCTACAGCAATAATATTCTTTTTTATTTTCTAAAAGCATTCTGAATTAAAAGGTTAAGTATAACTCTAAAACGGTCATATAAAAATGAATTAGTTCAGTTCTGAGATAAGACATCAGTCTTCCCTGTTTCTCTCTCAACAAATATTCATAGTGGGTTTATTCATAATTTTGCTGGTGTCCTTCAAAGGGTGAATGGTTATACAAACTTGGTACTTCCATACCATGGAATAATACTGAGCAACTAAAAGGAACACACATGTGGATAAATTATGAGGAAATTACGTTGAGTGAAAAAAGCTAAAATCAAAGGATTACATACAGTATAATTCCTTTTACACAACATTCTTGAAATGACAAATTTGTAGAAATAGAGAACACATTGGCTGTTGCCAGGTACTGGGGGAGGCTTATGGGAGGGAAGTGGATCTGGCAATAAAAGAGCAACATGGGGAGCCTTGTGGTGATGAAAATGTTCTGTACTCTGGCTATGGTGGTAGAAGCATGGACCAACACAGGTAATAAAATTGCACAGAACTAAACACACACACACACCACATGAGTACAAGTAAAATTGAGATTTAAATAAAATTGGTGGATCGTATAAATGTCAATTTGTTGTGTTGTGCTATCACACTATAATTTTCAAGGTAATGGGCAAAGAGGACATGAGATCTTTATTATTTGTTACAACTGCATGTAAATCTGCAATTATCTCAAAGTAAGTTTAATTAAAAATGATTTTAGAACAAACAAAAGCAAACAAGTAATAGTAAAATTTAGTACTTTTATGTGTCCTTGTTATATCCCTCTGTCATGTATTTGTGGATTTATGTCTCAACCCCCCGAGATATACACAACTGCACATTTCTAGAACTTCATTTAGAGATAAGGATCCATAACCTTAATAAAATGTTATAGGGACTTGGGGGAGGATCCAGCTTCTGGCTCTATTTTCCTTCCTTAAATAGTGGAACTTCTGAGGAAAGATGTCATGCTAAACTTCTGATTCAGTCAACAGACACAGTAACTTTATTCTTTTTAATTTCATGCCCTTACCAGCAACTTGACCTCTGTCTAGAGCTGGGGGTGACATATTTAATTCGTATATAATGCTTCACAGTTCTTACTTGTAATTATCTTGTATGTTGTAGATTTTAAATAACACTGATGTGTCCACTGAGCTTTTTAAAAGTACCCTGGCATATAGGGTTCACATATATTTTAGTAAATCTACCATAAGAAAATGTCTTTTTTTTTACCAGTTATTCCTCTATTCTACATTATCATTTTATGTTTATAACCTTATTTTAACCTTTCCTATTCTACTCATCATGTTAAAATTGTTCTTACTTTGCTCCTCCCAAGGTTAGAATAAGGATTAAAATACCACTTATTATAATTTTTATTTCTTTATTATCCCCATAAAAGTCTAGAATCACCATCTTTCTTTGCCCTTCTTTGGTGTTGGTATAAAGAGGCATTTTGTATTTTATGCTATGTCCTTCTTTGAGTGGCAATATATTCTTTAATCTGTCTTTTCTAATTTGACCTCTATCATTTTTTTAGTTTTCATTTCCCTTTCTGTGTCACTGTCACAATTACTTATTAAAATACCTAATTAAGCACCTGTGACCTCACCTATTTTTCATCAATAATAATAGACTTTTTAATGCTCTACTTACATTTTCCCTGATAAGCTACCAGATTCCCTGGATACTATTAGATTACTCCAGGAATCTGCCTTCAATGAGGTCAAGGTAGCTGAATCCAGCATCTAATTTTTAATCATATTAAACCACATTTTATATGTCATACATTTGTATTTCTTAAAATATCTCAGCAATGGCACATTGGAGGCACTTTGTTCTGGAAACTATATTTTTATATGGCATAATTTTGTATGTTCTTAAAATATCAGCATGATTCTTACTCAACTGAACAGCCTAGATGAATCTATAGGTTGTAATTGCTGGTGAGGAAATCGAACTTGACTACTAACTAAAATTTATTAACTCTTTTTATTCTTTCTTCCTAATTTACTGGGTTTGTTTGTTTATCCTGCTATGATAAATGGATCTAATTAAATCCTTTTGAATGTCTTAGGGAACAAGGCTCAAACCAAGTAGATGGACAGATAAGGCAGAGAGAATCTATCAAGACAGGTAGCAATGGATGTTGTTCCTTCAAGGTTCGTATCAGAAGCCAGTAAGCACCTCTGAGGTCCCACAGGGTATAGGAAGCTCTGCAAATGGCATGGCAGGAATAAAAGCCAGTGGTAATAGTAACAGTTAAGTCCTGAAGAATCTTAATGTGGGTCCCATACACATATTCCCCTGTGTGTGACTTTGGATTTTCCCTTGGTTTTTATAGGGCTTGATTAGATGGATCCTGAACTAGATTCTCCATTCTGGCTTTTATAACTGAGTTCATCCTTGCTTACTGTTATGGCTCCAAGCTCTACCTTTACCCCATGGTGCTCCTAGGCTAAACTTTAGCTCCAGATTAGTATTTTAGGGTCAGCTCACCTTTATGGCCTTGTGAAGATCACATTACTTTTATTTTTTAGTTCATTAATTTATTCAATGAATATTTAGTGAGACCCACATTAGGCTAATTGTTAAAGATTTAAAGACAAGTAGAATAGGTTCTTGGTCCTAAATTATCAGTACTTCTCTGAGAACAAATGGTAGGGGTCTTCTAAATAGTTATCTGGAGATTAGTGCCATCCAAATATTAGGGTCTTCCCAACTTGTTTCCATGGGGATATCACAAACTAGTTGCATCAAAATAGTTCCCAATTCCCAGTCTCCAGACCAAGACATAATAGGCTCCTTTGTGAACACTAATCCTACTTTGCTAATAAGAATGTGTGTTTAAAATAGACAAGAATAAAGGAACATGGTGGAGGCATTGTGGACTCATGAAAGAGACATATCCTTGGATTCTGTTCCTACCTAGTGTTACTAGTTCGGGTGTGACCCTAGGGACTAAATGTGAAATACCTCTATATCATTACAGCACCCAATATAGCAATGGCACATTGGAGGCACTTTATTCTTGGATGGATGGATGGATGCTTTTTCCATGGCCTATGCACTCTTGCAACCCTTTCTGGCCACTAAAGTAACTGAGGATTCAGTTTGACTCTCATCTATCAAGAAGCTTTATCCAGCCCCCCTAGTTGGAAGTAATCATTACACCTTCTAAATTTAGTTTGTTCTTTAATCTGTACCTAATTATGCTTTTATTATAGTTATTCAAGTATATAGTTCCCTTTAACGAATTGCAAACCTTTTTTTTTTTTAAGATTTTATTTATTTGAGAGAGAGAGTGAACAATGGGGGGGAGGGGCAGAGGGAGAAGCAGGCTCCCTGCTGAGCAAGAAGCTTGATGCAGGACTCAATTCCAAGACCCCGGGATCATGACCTGAACCAAAGACTGAGCCACTCAGGCACCCCAAATTGCAAATCTTTTGATATTTGGAAGTTTATTTTATTGAACCTTGTACTCCTCAATAGCTTAGCATTCGGCTTGGCGGGGAGAAGCCACTGAATAAATAATCTGTGCACAAGCCCACTTCCTAATCAATAATCTTGGATCATTGTTTCATATTTAATTAGTATTTAGAAAATATCAGCATCCTATTCATGACATTCAACAAATACTTATTCAGCACCTACTCTGGGCTAGCAAGAACACAGTTAAAATTTAATCACCTTGACATTTGCTCAACATGTCAAAAACATGAATTTACCAAATGCTTATTTTCTCATAAACAGAGATATAACTACTGACCCAAAAATGGCTCTTTTAAAAAGAATAAATTTACACCTAATAAACCAAAATATAGTTTTGACACTTAGCCATCTTGTTATAAGGAAAGGAAGCAGAATAGTCTTTTCAGAATGGAGTATAAGGGCAGGAACTGCTGTGGCATTTAAAGTTCTGTCAGAATATAGTAAAGGGTCTCAGAGAATTGACTTCACATTCATGGTTTGTGGGAAAGGGAGAGCTAATTCAGATTAGTGTTTTATAATCACTAATCAGGACCACCTGCCTCTTGGGAGACTCAGCCTCACAAAATGGAGAGACCTAGATTATTAGAGTAATCTAATAATATGCTGGCCTCATAGGGTGAACTATCTTTCATAAGTACTGACCATGATATGAAAGAGCGTTTCCAAATGCAGGCAACTTTGCAAATGGGGAAATTGAGGCAGAGAAAAAAAATGCATGACTTCTAAGAGTCCAAATAAATAAAAGGTCATTTCTCCCCCCAAACACTGTTCCAACTTCATTCAATCCATCCTTACTTCAAGAATATTTCAATATCCTTCATTATGGAAAAGCTGCTATGTTTAGCCAAAACAGCAAACCCATGAGGCAAATGAGGGCACTGAGGAAATTTTGCTCGTTTCTGGTTGTCCCCAAAGCCTGCAGCCCATTTCTAAATACCAAAATAAACATTTTGGGTGTATGCCATAGGCACAGATAAGTTATTATGGAGCATGTACATCTTTTTAAGGTTAATCCCTGACCAAAACATCAAGATAAAGGCAGACAAGACTTTGCATATAGGGAATTTTAGATTGAAATTATAGGTCCTCAGTAATAGGTTGGTTACAGTGGCAAAACAAAATGAAACAAATTATTATTGCCACATTCATTTAACCCTGAATATGGGGCAAGCAATGTTCTAGGATCTTTATGTATGTGATTTCCTTTAATTATCTCATGAATTCTGTGAAGTGGCCATGACTGTTTCCATGCAGATGAAGGATCTGAGACTAAAAGAGGTAATATGACATGCCCATGGCCATCGGACTCATGAATGGAAGGATGGAATTCAAACATCTTTCTTTCTGACTTTGAGGTCTCAATCTTTTTTTTTTTTAAGATTTTATTTATTTGAGAGAGAGAGAGAGTGCAGAGGGACAGTAAGAGAGAGAGGCAGACTCCCCGCTGAGCAGGGAGCCCGACATGGGGCTCGGTCCCAGGATCCCGGGATCATGACCTAAGCTGAAAGCAGAAGCCCAACTGACTAAGCTACCCAGGTGCCCCTGAGGTCTCATTCTTGATCACTATATTCTAATGTCTTCACTCCTCATAATAAGCCTATTTATTATCCCCACTTAACAGATGAGAAAACTGAGGTTCAGGATTCAGTACCTGGTCAAGAGTTACTCTCTTCTATGAGGTGACCTACTCAAAATTAAATCAGGGTCAATGAAGCCCTTGTCCTTCAAATCACCCTTCCCAATTGACACTGTGCCACTAATAATTGTGGTTGAGACACTTATGAAGCCACTGTCCTTTACTACATTTATTTATCTCCAAATTATTTACTTGAATAAAAAGAGAAGAAAACAAAACAATAAGACAAGTAAAACCATATGCCTCATTCCTACCATAATCCAAAAAAAAAAAAAAAAAAAAAGTAGCTCTGGTTGGAAGTAGAAAAAGTGAGCCCTGCATTATTTTAGGTACATCCAGGAACCTCCATATACCTTCTCCCTGCGGACATAAAGAAGCATATGGCTTTCTTCTCGCAATTCAGGCTCAGCTGTTTACTCTGAACCTCTAGGTTACAATGTGTTTTATAATCACTAATCAGGACCACCTGCCTCTTGGGAGACTCAGCCTCACAAAATGCAGAGACCTAATTGTTCAGATTCACTCTCAAGTAGACAACATGCCCTTCATGCCTGGACAGAGATGACTGAATAGAAAACCTAAATCAAACTCAACAATTTTACTAACTGATTCTAATTGCTAAATTAAGAACATATGTTAGTTCCATACTAAAGAAAAAGAAACAATAATATTTGGAACAATAAAGACAATGCTTATGAGGAAATAAAACACCTCATAATTTTCCAGGAAAAAGAAAAAAAAAACCTACTCGTGTTAAAAATTCTTTCACACCACTAAAGGTACATGCAGGGCAAATTTGTCACACTCGTACATGCTTAATTGTACACTGTGTACAAAACTGTCCGATGGTTGAGTTCAGCCAGAAAAACTGGCTTTTCGAAAATACACAGAATTCAGACCGATAACTGGCTTATAAATGCTTACTGCCAAGAGTGTAAAATCTGTTGTAAAATCTGGTTTAATAGATTAAGGAGAGATGGAGTACATGGAGGAGAGTATCCTCCCCTGTCCCTCAACACAGCTGTCCTCAGCAGTCAGGCCAGATTAGGAACCTCTCTCTGGGCTGCCGCTGAGACACGGCGCACACCCCTTGCTCAGTGTTCCTGCCTCAATGCGCTAGCATTGTTGATTTGAGTGCTGGTCTATCCTTCCAGTCTGTGAGCACCTTGAGAACCACTTACTCAGTTTTGTCTCAAAACTTAGCACTGAGTATGTGCACAGAATGAATTTATCCAATCCATTCAAAAAATAACTGCCTAGCTGATAATACCTAGCCATATGCTGCCATATAAAAAGAAAATTTGTATTTGTCTTACATAAAGGTTGCTTTTTAAGTGTAGACAGATTTTTCTGAAGTATTCAGGCCAATATGAAAGACAGGCAGAAAGAGTGGACGATGGGGACAAATGGTCAGCATTTTAATGAAGAGATTCAGAACTTTCTAAAGCAAATCCAAGTGCCTCTCTAATAGGTAGTGCTCTACTCACCACATTGATTATCAGTTCTCCCACTGGCCACATAGAATCACGAGATACTGGATTAGTAATAGGTAATGTCTATGGATTTCATGTGTCCCAAGCCCTGGATTAAATGCTTTATTGTATTGTTTCATGTAATTCTTATTACAACCATATAGGATAGGTACTTCTAATGTTTCCATTTTACAGATGATAAAACTGAATGAAGCAAAGCATTTGTTCTGAGCCTTGACTACTATCTAGGCAGAACTTTAATATTTATTAATATTTATTTATTCTTCCAAGCATCCTGTACTCCTTCAAACGGATGACCTTCAGCCAGGTCACTGATCCAAGGAGAAACAATTTGTCCTGCTGGGCTCCAGAAGTCAACTCTTGACTTATAGTCTCTCCCCCAAGTCTAATTCACTTACTTTTCTCCTGAGAGATACATTCTCTCTGTTTCAGTAAGGCTGGCACTACTATCTAGTAAAAATGGCCATAATCATGCATGAGAAATAATTCTTACAAATTGCTTTGATATATTTTATGAACAATAACACAATAATAAACAGAAAACTTTCATGCACCGTTAAGTGTACATAAAAGAGCAGCTTGAGATTCAACATGAAGTTTTATAATAAATATATCATGCACATAGACAGATGTGTGTGTATGTACTTGTATGTATAAATATTTTAGGTATCTTAGTGTTATATATTAGTGCACATATTTTTCAACCATTGAATTTTGTTAGGTACATCCTTAATCATAAGAATATAATAGGCAGTTTGGCATTTATAAACATCAGATAAAAAGTAGCTTCCCTCTTTTAACCCTTATAAATTTTCTTTGTCATGTTTAATTATGTTATTCCACATAGGTCCACTTTCAAAGGGCTTTTGCCACAAAGCTCTTGATTTTCAGATTGGCATAATAACCTGTAGAGTTATCAAAACAATGCTTCGATAAATGTCAGTTTGGGTTGCAGAACAATAGATAAGATTTCCTCAGGCTGCTACATGTAGTAAACTGTAGATTTGTGGTCTTACAAAGCACAACAATAGTCGGAAATATTAGCTGTCTTGGCACATTATTGAATGCAGAAGTGTGATAATTATCAGGAAGTCATTTCAAAGACAGATCACAAATATTCCAATTTTATTATTTCTCATCATCTGATTCCTTGTTGAAAACTTTGGTGGTTGATGCTGCATAAGCATACCACTATATTTGGAGATATAGAAAGTGAAAAATGTATTAAAAATACCAAACTAATGTCTTTTGAGTGGGTTCAAACACAAGAAAGGACATGTGCAAGTGCTATACACACACAGACAAGAATGATCTCCACCCTCCTGTATGTCGTAAGCCTTTTTTACCTTCTAGTTGGATAAGGTATGGCTAGGAAATGAACTTCATTATTCATTTAGGAAATAAACTCAATTCTCACAGCGTTGTGATGCACAGCATTGTGACAGCTTTGAGAATCAAGAAGAGGAGATACTTTAATTGGAGGAGAGAATGAAATAGACATTAGAATCATAGGACAGTAAATGAGTATGTTTCTAGTTTATCTGAAGCATTTAAAAGCACCTTCCTGCCTACAGAGAAACATGCTGTTGCAATGAGCAGCTCCTCGGCCCCTTTCCTGTAAATAGTCCTATTTTACAATTTATCGAAGACGTGTGCAATGAATGAACTCCAATCCTTAGCTGAGACTACAGGGCATGCTCCTTATTTTTCTATGTTGGACGAAGCCAGTGTGCACTGATACCACTCCATGGGCTGTTGAAAGGTGCAATCATTCCTTATCTAGTGATAAGCTGGTGCTACTCCAACCACCCCTACACCTTCCCCATATAGCCATTGACAGTCCTGCTTCCTTTCTGGGTCTCCCTTATCCCTCAGGTTCAGGATCAACTTCCTGCTCCAGAGCCCCTTATAATTGGTGGGTGCCAGTACCACATAGCTCTCTGCAATGTCCCCACAGACCCTTTCTCTAGAAGATCCCCTCAGGAGGGCTGCCACCAGCCAGGCACATTTGATGAAGCTCTTCTACCCCACAGCCATCCTACATGCCAGACCCAGTAGGAGGAGGCTGAGCCCTCTATGTTGGTGACACCAAGGCAGGCAAATGCCCAGCCACCTTTAGCACCACCCCAGGCCCTGGGACCCCACACAGGCTAGGCTTTCCAAGTTTTCCTCCCATGGCCACTTACTTCTAGGAACGGCAAGATCTATGGGTCTTGGGCCTTGATGACAACCCAGGTAGACAGGGACAGCAGTCAGCCCTAAAGCTGTTAAATGATCTGAACATCACTTTTGGGTACATTAACTTTCTCTAGTGTTGGCGATTCAAAGAGGTAATGTAAATACAGATCAAGATTCACTTCCATCAATCAGATGTAGGCATAAGGTCTCAATTTATGAGATGGCAGAGGTGAAATACACTTATTTTTAAGCCTAAATGTAATCACTTGTGGCACACTGCCATTCCTCTGCCACAACACACACACACACACACACACACACACACACACACACACACGAACACACACACATATAGACACACAGTGTACCAACACTTAAACAAGTGAGTCTTTCAGCAAAGGGCAAAATTTCCCTAAACACAATGCAGTCACTTAAAAGGAAATGAGGTCTTTCATTAAATCCCTCCAGATAGCAGATTTCTCTATAGACATTTGAGATTTTCCATAACATTTTAAAGTTGAAGAAAGGATAAAATCATACATTTTTTAAAAACATAAATACAAGACAATTCTAACAAAACTTGTATTATAAACTTAAAGCATTTCTCCTTGAGAACTACATACATTCATGTAAAATTATATTGATAACTTACTTTTAGGTGAAGCTGATTGGTCCAGTGCCCAATGATTTTGTATTCTGCACTTTTGTTGGTTATTTGATACTGAAAGATATCATAACGTCCAGGAGCATCTCCATTTTCATTAAAAGTGACAGGTGTCCCAGCACTACCTATAAATGTTTAGAAAACAATGTTAATAAAACTTTAGTAAGATAGCCACTGAGCTTATTTTTCTCTAAAAAAGAATGGTAGATAAAAATATATTGTGTGTAGTAAGAGATATGAAGATTGCGATCCATACAAGGTCATTCTTGATAGCATAATATCTTCTACACGAAAAGAAGCCCAGACATACATAGAGGAAGAAGACATGCTTTATTATGCACATTAGAAAGTAAATGGTGAGTATCCAAGTTAGGCAATGTACATAACAGTTAAATAAATAGAAGTTGATAGGCTAAATATTCCATCCTGGCTACAGAGAGTGACAGTCAATAGCGACGACTGTAAATGTCTTGAAGCGTAACACCTCCTGCAGAATATGTCTGAACTACAAACAGCAACTCAAAATCCAGCAGGAGAACGTCTAGCCACATCCCCTGGGGTTTGGCCTTATTTGGACTTGAACTCCACTCTAAAGCAGTTCCTTCTTCAATTTCTTTTCTCAGCCCCTGCTTCTGCTACCTCTGCGCACGAGTATATCAATGTGGGCCATCGTTGGGAACCTCCCAATGGGCAAGACAGCAATCACTGGGAAGTCCCGACTCTGCTCAGGTCATAAAATTTCCCCTAGTTCACTGGGGCAGGGCAGCAAGATGCAAGAAATGCCAGAAATGCAGTATTTTTTAAACTTCCATTTCTCTAAGAAGCTTTCAGCTTTTCTCTTTTCTCTTCATAGCTTCTGCTCACTTTTACTTGCCCTCCGATTAACTGTTGCAGAATCACAGGTTTTAAGAGTAGAAAGGGATCACTACCCCAATGTTTACTTGTTGCATGGAGCCTCACTATCTGAAGAGACCTTCCTGTTCTCTAACAGCCCTTAGCTTCTCCCTTCCCCCTTCACCTTGTTGGATGACTCTGAAATTCACCTGACATCAATCCCTTTATTTTGTGTCTATCTTTTCTCCAGGCCCTGGATTTCTTGTTGCAGCATATTGGATTTAATTTCCATACTGTGCTAGAAAGTGTCTCCTCCTTGCTATCTCTTTTCCTATTGTACTGTCCCCAAATATATACTACAGATAGTTATATATATGTCCATTTTATAATTTTATTTTATGAGTTCTTTATTCTACTTGCAGAGTTTTTAACTAATACCAATAATCACACAATTCCAAAGCATTTAATTTATCAAACAAAATGGATGACTTAAGACAATAACTTGCAAATAAATATGATCACAATCACACAGTAGCAATAAGGGTGCTTTCCAAGTATTTAATGCAGAGATGTCTAATTTCCTCTGTTCTCTGGTATCTTTCTAAGATTTGGACATAGTGTGAAGTCTCTGATGAGACCATAGATACCTGGCATCTGCAAAGACTACTAAGGTCACAAAAGACAGCACAGCAGGAAGGAAAGAGCACTGACAGTCAAGACCCACATGGCCATGCTAACTTCACTTCCCATTTATTTCCACAACTTGTGTACGTCTCTTTGTATTCACTTGCCAAGTAGGGACTTAACAGTGAATATGGACATGTTTTGAAGTCCTAGAAGAGTCATATGCATTTAAATAATTATTATTAATCCATATGGAAAATGACACTATACATAAATTAAGAAAGAAATGAGGAATTGGGGAATCAAATAAGAGGACTCCAATCAACCGGTACTATGTGAGCTACTCCGTAGACGCTCAAGTGGAAACCCATTTGCCATACCTGACCAAAACCGAACTCCTAGTTACCTAGAGCAGGTTAACCTTTAAATGCTAGTTTCCTCATCTGAAAAATGGAGATAATAATGACACTTTTCTCATAGGGTTTTTATAATAATTAAATGAAGAAACAGCTATCAAGTGCACAGAACAATGCATGGGGTAATTAGATATTATGATGATGATTATTATTCACCCCATAAGTATTTCCAGTACACACCAATGCAGAGTAATAGATAGGGTGTTGAAAATTCTTTAAGTAATATCTAGACAAGGGATTATGGAAATTCAAATGGGAAAGATTCCTGGATAGAAAAAAAAATACATATCCATTATGAATTTCATATTAACATCATCAACAATTCCCAACATTTATATACCACTTGAAAACTTATGATGTCATCTCCTTCATGAATAAAGGAATATTTAATTTCTCTAACTAAAATCCCCAATGTTACATCCCTTACTGAATGATCTCTTATCTCCTACAAGAGCAGTCCCGATCTTTTTTACCACAATGATACCTAAGATGGAAGAATGCCACTCCAGTAACACATTCTCGTTAATGTGCTCTGAGCTACATAGAATTCCTAGTGTTCCAGGTATTTCTACATCTCTGTTCTCCAACTTGAGAAAGTTTATTGGAAAGCAGCAAGCGAGAGCTGTATGATCACAAAAATAATAATTCTTCAACTGAAATACTTCAAATATCATTATCGACAGCAATTTACACTACACTTGACATTGTCTTAAGAGGCAGTATACTCAAGTGGCTAGGAGTGTGGGTTCTGGAGGCAGATCACTGAGTACAAACCCCAGCACTGTCATTTATTAGGTGAATGATCTCGGGTCAGTTACTTGACTTCCCTATATTTCATGTGTCTCATTTTTAAAATAGGCTAATAGTAGTTCCTACCTTGGATTAATATGTGAAGATTAAATGAATTTTTTTAAATATTTAAAACATTTAGTACACAGTAAGCATTATATAAGTATTAACTATTATTTCCTTTATTGTTTTATGGCAATGCTGTGTTTGAAATCGTGTCTGTATGAAAATATAAGAACTTCTCAGTGAGCATCTATGGCTTTCCTCAAGTCGCCCTCACTAATCTTCCTTCTCCTCTTTCAACACAATGCCACCTATACCTAAAATCTAGTTCTCTAAATTTGTCATGCTCTTTCTTACCATCCTGTCTTTGCACCTGTTCTTATCCATAAATTCATTTCCGCCTTCCTCCTAACCCTTCTTTCTTATGTAATTCCTTCTAAGATGTGGCTCAAAGGTCGCACCTAAAGAAGCCTGATCTAAACCCAGAGCAGGAGCCCAAGCACCTCTTTGCATCCTGCCCTACTCTATCATAGCATTCGCTACACTCCACACACTTTTACTATTCATCCCCATACCGGGTCAAAACATTTATTCAACAGATATTCATTGAGAGCCTATTATGTGCTCAACACTGGGTGTTGAGCTTTCCTCACAAAGGTTTGCTTTCCTCACAAAGGAGGTCTCCTTAATAAAGGCAGAGTGTATCTCTAATCTTTGTAGGCGCTGAACCAAAGACAGTGCTCCATACTGAGGGAACAATCAATAAACTGCAGTAAAGCATAAATCAGGCACTCACTAAAGATCCCAGGTAAATTTGTACTCACTGTCTTCATAACATTATGAACTGCATTTATGTCACCTCTCATCTTTTTTATTCACACATGAAGGGACCTTCAGAATCCCTTCCACATTGTTATCAGTGTGATGTTAGAAACCACTCTTGCAACTTACTTTACTAATCTGATTTCTGGGCTAGGCTTGCAGTTGAATTACTTCAACCCTTTCACAGGAAGAATGACTCCATTACACCTTGGCTCATCTCAAATGATTGCCCTGGTTCTGTGGTCTATGTAACTAAGAACTAAGAACAGCCTATGTAACTAAGAATAGCCATGAGAGGCCATGCTGTTTACTAATTTCTACAAGTAGAAATTTAAAATATCCTTTGTATGAATCTGTCCACCCCTGAAAAATGTAATTGAGTGGCATTTTGTCCAGAAAAAAATTTTAAATGACAAATGGCTCAAAATATCCATCACTTTATTATGATTTACTCACAACACAGGTAAGAAATATATATATGTACATATACATATATATATATATGCATAGATAGATCTCTCCTAGACTTAGTTATTTCAGAAATTTTGAAGTACATTAATTTTTTTAAAAAATTTTTTAATTGATGTGCACTAGTGGAGAAATGGAAACAAACAATGTGGGGCTCTGATGTAACTTACACTCGTCAGGTACTGCTCTCAGAGTCTACATATCTCCTTGAATATTTTCCCTTCAATAAGAAATCCATTGGAAAAACTATATTTTTATTCCTAAGCATATCAAGCACTTCAACATGTTTTGTAGGAAAAAATGATACATCCAATGAAGATTTTATTTGCAAATGTTTGGCTCTGTTGAACATTGTTCTGGGGAAGACTATGGCCTTGGGATTCGGGGACTGAATTTGATTTCTGGCTCTGCCAATTACCTGAGTGATCTGGGCAAGTCACCCTCATTAATCTGTTTTCTCAACTGTCAGGCGTGCATAAGAACCACAATCTCCCTGGGCTATTCTGAGGGTCACAAGAGATGATGTATGTAAAGCACTTTAATGCATGGCTGGCACACAATAGGGGTGCAATAAAAGGAAAACCATCATCGTCATCATTCGTTCCTTTGCCTACACTTAACGCTCCTGTGTTCTACATTATCTTATTTCCACAGTGCAAAAAGCAATGCAAGAATAATTCATTTGCCTTTATGAGCAAATATTATAAATATATTTATAAGTGTAAGCCACTCAGTTTATCATCATGTTTATTACTTTCCTTCTTCCCTCTTGCTACAAAACTTTACTTTATCCATTTTCTTTCTCATAACAACCCACACTAGTGGGTAAGCAGGAAAAAAATGAGAAAGCTAAAAATGAAATCAGTTGGTATAGCAATCTTAGGCACCCTTAAAAGAATGAATATATTTGGACTTAAGTCATTGACCAAAATGACACAGGAAATAGCAATTTTCAACAGAATTTCAATTATTCATGCTCACCTTTTCCTTATCCAATTTATTTTATCAAGTATGTATTACAATCAATAAACAGAACTCTATCTTTGAATTAGACTCATATTATAGTTTGATTATTTAGGAATCAGATTACTCTTTACATATATCAGTCAGCCTTTGTTCATGGAAGACTTGAGCATCTGACTCTGAATTCTTCTCCATCCCTAGTCCTGTTATGCTTGGTGGCTTCATCCTCCACCTGGATGATTCAACATCATGGCCTCTGCATTGGCCAACTTCCTCACTTCCATTATCATCCCTATCAGGCATCTCACCACTCACTACCATGAACACACTCGAAAAGCAGTCCTTTCCAGGAACTATATCATCTCCCAAATTTTACTCTATGGGGACCACCTTCTGCTTCCACTGCAACAATTTCTATGATCCCCTGAATTTATTGATTCATTTATCACCCCCAATTGGTCATTATACTTCACCCCCATGATAGTTCCTCTTCCTTCCTGTTCTTGCTTGGGTTCTATGATCTCCCTCCAACCATTTTTTTTTCAAGATTTTATTTATTTATTTGACAGAGAGCGACACAGCGAGAGAGGGAACACAAGTGGGGGGAGTAGAAGAGGGAGAAGCAGGCTTCCTGCAGAACTGGGAGTCCGATGCAGGGCTCGATCCCAGGACCCTGGGATCATGACCTGAGCCGAAGGCAGAAGCTTAACTGACTGAGCCACCCAGGTGCCCCTTCCCTTTAACCAATTTTATTCCTCTGCCAAATCACAATCATGATTGAACTCAATTGTATATTTTCTTTGCCTATATTCAAGCAGCTGAATATTGTTTGAGTTAAACCTAAAACTTTAATGTCTGGCAGGGCCGGGACTACACTGAGGCAGGTGAGGTGCCTCGGGCAGGACTATGAGAGTGTTCCCCTAAGTTCTGCACATTAGGCACCTCCCTTGCTTCATCTAGTCCCAACCTGCTGGCTGGTCTTACTTTAAATTCATGACCTCAGATATCAAGTGTGTGGTCAACATTGGCTCTGGAATCCTTCCACACTTTCCCAACGAGCCCACCTCCCCACTCTGGATGACTGACTGTGTCGGGTCTCACATACCCAATACCTTCCTCCCCCATCACTTCAGCTTGTCTCATCGTTTCTCACTGAGAAAAAGCAGCAGGCACACGGAAACTCCCTCATCACTCCACCACAAACCCTAACAACTCCTTGCATGTACTCTCATATTAATCTCCTCCCTCCTGCAAAGGCACACATGCACACATCCCTCAGGTCACAGGCATACTCCTCCCCTGGTGCAAGGACCCCAGGCACTCACTCACTCTCCATGCACCTTCAGGTTCACAGGTCTCTTTTCCTCCTTGGACATCAACAAACTGTCCATATTATTCCCTTTAGTTGACAAATGAGTTCTAATAATTCTCATCTTTAAAAAAAAATAAGGCAAGCAAACAAATCCTATTACTGACCCTATTGCCTCATTTATCCACTCTCCTTAACAGTAAAACAGAACTTTTTAAGTGAGCTGTCTCACTCTATTATCTTATTTCCTGCTACCTCTTCATACCGTTGTAATTTGAAATTTAACCTCATACCTCCACTGATGAGTCTCAAATTTATACAACTAGCCCTGATGCAGACTTGTCCAACTACCTGTATCTCCATTTGGTTGTTGGATAATCATCTTAAACTTAATGTGTCTAGACACAACATTTGATTCCTCATTTCCAAATATGTTCCTCATAGTCTTTCCCCTCTTAGTAGTCAGCTAGCAACTGTCCATCCATTCAATAAAGTCAAAACTAAGTTAAAACCCCATATCTAACTGTAAAATGGAAAGAATGAATGTAAGTAATGGACTTTAATTAATAACAATGTATCATTATTGGTTTATTAATTATAACAAATGTACTAAACTAATACAAAATGTTAATAATTGGAGAAATGGAGTATTGAAATATGAGAACCATCTGTACTATCTGCCCAGTGTTTCTGGAACTCTAAAGCTGTTCTAAAGTTTAAAGATTTATTTATTTATCTTAGAGAGAGAGAAAGAGCACAAGTGGAGGACAGGAAGAGAGAGAGGGAGAGAGAACCTCAAGCAGACTCCATGCTAAGCATGGAGCCCAACGCCAGACTCGATCTCACGACCCTGAGATCAGGACCTGAACCAAAACCAAGAGTCAGACGCTTAACTGACTGCACCACCCAGGTGCCCCTAAAGCTGTTTTTTAAAGAAGTTTAAAAAGAAGTAAAAGAAAAATGATGAAATTATTTTTAGCAATACATTTTGTGTAACTCAATATATGCAAAGTAGTATGACATCAAAATGTAGCCAATATAAAGAATATTAATGAGGTATTTTACATTTTTTTCTATTCTAAATCTTCAAAACCCTGTTTATAACTTATACCTATAGATCATTCCAATTCAGACTAGTATTTCAAGTGCTCAGTAGCGATCCATATCAAACAGCACAGGTCTAAAAGACAAACTATTTCAGCAGGTTGGAGAAATCCACTGCTGAATCCTTCTGATCTCCATTTCAATTCCAACTGGACTGGACTCTTCTGACCTCTGCTTCAACTAAACTGAACCCCCTTCACTAGTTTCTCCCCTAAAAAGGTGTGGATCCACCAAAGTCAGACTGTTGGCTGATCATCCAAATCCATTCTCTCTTTTTCTTGGACAGATAGCTTGGCTACATTTCCAATCTTCCCCATAGTTAGGGGTGGCCAAATGATTAGCACAAATCAATGGAACATGAACACAAGTGATACTTCTGGCCCCTCATTAAAAGCCTCTTGAGGGGTTGTCCATGATCATTTTGTCCTCTGATTGGCTAGAATGGAAATACCATGCTGGGTAACTGGGGAAGCTACATGTTAAAGATGGCAGAGCTTGCATCAGCCTGGATTCCTGTGTGTGTTTGGAGGATGTCTGTGCTAGTAACTGGTTCACCCTTCCATTCATCTGGTACTATTACCTGAGTAAAAAACAAATTTCTATTCTTTTTGAGCCATTATAGCTTGTGAGTCTACTTCTTATAGCAGACAATCATAATAACACCATTTCTAGAAAAGTGGGTTATCAATCGTTATTAAATGAATAACTAAAATTATGTTAAATGTGAAAAATAAATGCTTCATTTCATATCACTGTCTAAAGCTTTAAGAATAATACAGAGTTTTACAACTGAATATGAAAGCTATTGGCATGGATCAGTAACTGCTTTAGATTCTCCTTTAGAGTTGATATTGATTATTGCTATCCACATGTGTAATATAAAGGTGGAATCCAGAATGTGTAACCGTACTACAGAATTTCACTGTAACCATACTCTAGAATTTCACTCATTTACTTTGATTAAAGTATTCACTCAATTGGATGTTTTCATAAAAACTAAATGTAAAAGTGTCAAAAATATGTGCCTATATTTACATTTTTTTGTGTTGAAAATGGTTTTCTTTAGCTAATTGTTTTGGTGTATGAAATAAATAGGACAAGAAATGTAGCTGAATGGCATTTCTAATTCTCTCAGCCAAACCCTCCTTCCTGATTTTTCCATTAAGAAATTCAACTGACAATAGTAATAGAAATATCTTTATGATCCTTGCATTCAAGGTGCTTTAAGAATGCAAAGTGTCATTATCATTAATGAACACTATTTCAGAAATAAAAATACTACCTATAATTGCTTTGATAGTATTCAAATAAGCTGATTGAACTTTCAAAATAAGAAAAGATCTATTATTTAGTGATACTCATCTCAGGGAAGCAGATGAATTAGGAAGTTTAAATAAAATTTCTTATAAGAAAAGTGACCAGAGAGACTACTAAAATATCAAATGTTTGATTAAAGGAAAAAAAATGGAAAAGATCATGTAATAATTAGTCAAGATTAATACATCTTAAGAGGAATTTGGGAACAAACCAAAGTGTTTTACAATACTCTGAATTCAGTATATTTTCATTCCCTAGCAGAAAACCTTTCTTTATCTTGAGCAACTTAAGCCTTTTATTGTTTCTTTTGGGGAGTATTTAATCAATATCATATATATATGTATTTATTTATTTATTTGTTTGTTTATATACATAATTTCCATTATGATTAATTAATCATTACCTCTCTAACAGTAATGAATACATTTATGAAAGAGAAGTATATGAGTACATATATTCCTACCTGTTCAAATTTGTGGCACTAGGAGGAGGTCTCTGACTGTCTAGTCCAATGTGTTGCTGGGAAAGAAAGACACTTTTGCCATCTAGATTTAAAATTGTCAATTTATTAATTTTTATAAGAATGCTTACTAAGAGGGGGGCCTGGGTGGCTCAATCAGTTAAGCATCTGACTCTTGATTTTGGCCCAGGTCATGATCTCAGGGTCCTGAGATCTAGCCCCGCATCAGGCTCAGTGCTGGGTGTGGCGCTTGCTTAAGATTCTCTCTCTCTCCCTCTTCCACATTCTTGCTTTCTCTCTCTCTCACAAAAAAAATAAAAAAAAAAGAATGGTTACTATTTTAAAATTTTGTTTTTAACATTTGCACTTTTTAAAGATTTATTTATTTGAGAGAAAGGGAGAGAGTGTGGGTGGGGAGGGGCAGAGGGTGAGGGAGAGAGAATCTTCAAGCATGCTGAATGTGGAGTCTGCCTTGTGGCTCGATCTCACAAACCTGAGATCGTGACCTGAGTCCAAACCAAGAGTCAGACTCTTAACCGACTGAGCCACCAGATGCCCCTAAAGTTTCATAATAAGACTGATACTGATATGGCAAGTCTGCACTCCCTATTCTTTCTTCTCAGAAGTCTTCTAACTTCTCCCTTCTGTATACAATTTAGAACCATCTTATGTTCCACGAACAATCCTATTTAGATTATTGGAAACTATATGGAATCTAGAAATCAGTGGGGAATATTTAACATCTTTATAACATCTTCCTATCTGTGAGCATGAGTTGTGCCTCAGTCATTTAGTTCTGCCTCTGTAAGTTTTAATATAGCCTTAGAATTTCCTTTTCATAGCACTTAACCATTTTTTGTAGATTTACTCCTGGGTAATTAGTATTCTCTGATACTACTGTAAATGGTATCTTAAATTATATTATCTACTACTTTACTGCCAGTATACAGAATGCAGTTGATTTTTTTTCTCTATTAATCTCATATCTACCCCAGGGGTAATTCTGTCCCCCAGGGGATCTTTGGCAATGTCTGGAGACATTTTTGGTTGTTACAGTGGGAGAAGAAGGACTACTGGTGACGGGTGGAAGAAGCCAGGGGGGCTGCTAAACATCATACAATTCACAGGACAGCCACCTATGATAAAGAGTCATCCAGTTCCAAGTGTTCAAATTAGTTTTAAGGTTGAAAAATCCTCAAAAAATTCTGTTTTTATACTTAAGGATTTATACCTAAATTTTTTAAAAAATTGCTATGTAAAGAATCATGTTATCTACAAATAGTTATAGTTTCATTTTCCCCTTAACCATTCTTACACTTCCAATCTTCCCCACCTTTTCCTTATTGCACTATCTGGTATCCACAATACAATTTTGACATGAAGTGGCAATAATGGACATCCTTGTACTTCTCCTAAGTTTTAAAGAATATTGCTCACATTCTCATTTAGGATTATATTTGATCTAGGCATTTTACAGGTGCTTCTTACCACTTTAGAAAAGCTCGTTTCATAATAAATGTACTAGTATTTTTTTTATCATGAATACATTTTTAATGTTAGCAATGTCTTTTGTGTGTCTTTTGAGATAATCTTTTTTTTCTTTTAATTTGTTACTGTAATGAACTACATCTATACATTTTCAATGTTATGTCATGGAAGCTTGACAAAGATCTAACTTGATTTCAATTTTTTTCTTTTGCACTGTTTAATTCAATCAGCTAGTATTTTGTTTAGAGTCTTTACATTCATACTCATGAGTAAGGTGGATGTGTAATTTTTCTTTCTTAGCTTTTCCTTTTTGGTTTGATGTCAGGGTTATATTGGTTGCAGAGAATACCTTGGGATAATATTCCCTCTTTCTCCATTCTCTGCAAGAATTTGTATAAAATTGTAATAATATCTTCCTGGAATGTTTTGTAGAACTCACCAGGAATCATCCCAGACACCTCAAGAGAATGAATGAATTGTGATATGTGGAATCTTCACACAGTGGGATGTTATACTGCAAGCCAAATGAATGAACTACAGAGACAGCCATAAATATGAATGTATTGTAGCAAAATAATATTGAGGGAAAAAGTAAGTACCATTTCACAAAGGTATAAATGATTAAAATTTTGTGTTTTGGGGCAATACACAGGGAAGGCAAATCAGTTTTATAATTTTATTTTTTTTTTTTTAGATTTTATTTGTTTGACAGAGAGAGAGAGACAGCAAGAGAAGGAACACAAGCAGGGGGAGTGGGAGAGGGAGAAGCAGGCTTCCCGTGGAGCAGGGAGCCTGATGCAGGGCTCGATTCCAGGACCCTGGAATCACGACCTGAGCCAAAGGCAGATGCTTAACGACTGAGCAACCCAGGCAACCCCCAAATCTGTTTTTTTAAAAATAGAAATACTGATTGTTCAGGAAGGGCAGGGTGATAGGTTGGTGATGGGAATATATGCCTGAATATAGCTTTTTGCTAAAATCCTAGCTTTTGGGAGAAGGGGAGTATTTTCATAGGTGCTTATTACAGTCTTTGAAATAACCAAATAACTAACGAACTAAATAAATGAAAGTCAACCTTGGATAGATCAGTAATGAGCCCATGTCATGATTCAAGGAGCCAAGAGGAAGAAATAGAAAAAGAGAGACAAGGGGCAGAGCAAGATGGCAGAGGAGTAGGAGACCTGGATTTTGTCTGGTCTCAGGAATTCAGCTGAATAGGGATCAAACCATTCTGAACACCTACGAACTCAACAGGAGATCGAAGAAAAGAATAGCAACAACACTCTGAACAGAAAAGCGACCACTTTCTGGAAGGTAGGACATGCGGAGAAGTGAATCCGAGGTGATATTCGGGAGGATAGACAGCGGGGAAGGGGGCCTCCATCCCCCACTTCTGGCAAGTGATAGAGCAGCAGAGCACAAAATCGGAACTTTTAGAAGTTGGCTCCGCTGAGGGACGTCGCTCCAGTGGCTAAGCTGGGGGTGGAACCCTCGTGGGACAGTATGGTCTCAAGACCCTCAGGGTCACAGAAAGACCGGGGGTGCCTGAGGGCGACAGAGCTCCCAGGTATCGGAGCAGGGAAGCCGGCTGCAGAGACGGAGCTGAGGCACGGGCTCTCAGCTTGGGGTTGCCATAAACCGTGACCTGCGGCACAGTCGGGCCACTGCTCCTCCAGCAGGGACCCAACAGGCGGCATATCCGGGGAGACTCCCCTTCCTCCCCTGGGAGGAGCGGCGCGGGAACGCACCGCAGGGATCTGCTGGGTTTGGAGACACCACACGGGGCCGGGCCGGGTGCCAGAGATAGAAACGCTCAGTCACAGGCCGGGTGAGCATGGAGTGTGGCCGGAGACCGGGGAGATGGAAATGATTGACTGCTTTTCTCTGGGGGCACACTGAGGAGCGGGGCCCCGAGTTCTCGGCTCCTCCCGGGTGGAGATTGGGAGGCTGCTATTTTCACTCTCGTCCTCCAAAGCTGTAAGGAAAGCCTGCAGGGAACAAAAGCTCCCGAGAGCAAACCTGAGCAGATTACTTAGCCCAGACCCGGCAAGGGCGGGGCAATTCTGCCTCTGGCAAAGACATTTGGGAACCACAGCAACAGGCCCCTCCCCCAGAAGATCAGCACAAACAGCCAGCCAAGGCCAAGTTTACCGAACAATGAGAACAGGAGAATTCCAGCGCTAGGGGAATACTGCACATAGAATTCATGGCTTTTTTACCATGATTCATTAGTCTTTAAAAGTTTTTTTTTTTTACTTTTTTTTTTGAATTTTTCTTTTCCCCTTTTTCAATCAACATCTTATCAATGCCTTTTTAAAAAAAAAAAATTTTATTTTTCATTTTTAGAGTCATATTCTATCCCTTCATAGTAGTTACCCTTATTTGTGGCATATATATTACGCCAAATAAATTTTGAGATACAGTTTCTTCTAACATATCAAAATATACTCTGAATACAGTTTCTTCTAACATATCAAAATATACCCTAAATCTCTAGTGTATGGCTTTGTTCTAGTCTCCTACCTGATCACATTCTCTCCCCTTTTTTTTTCTTTCTTTCTTTCTTTCTTTTTTTTAATACTCTTCTTTCTCTTTTCAAGCACCTGATCAATTCCTTTTTTAAAATTTTTTATAATTTTCATCTTTACAGTCATATTCCATCCCTTCATTGTATCAACCCTTATTTTGTACATACATAAGTCTTTCTTTCTTTAAAATTTTAGGAGGCACTTTCTTCTAACAAATCAAAATACACCCAAAATCTAGTGTGTGGCACTGATCTATGCACTAGCCTTATCATATTTGATCATATTCTGTTTTTTTTTTGTTTTGTTCTGTTTTTGTTTGTTTTTATCTTTGTCTTTTTTTTTTGCTCTTTCTTTTTTCTTTCTTATCCCCTGGTTTCAGGTCTTTTCTGATTTGTTTAGAGTATATTTTCTGGGGACGTTGTTAACCTGTTAGCATTTTGTTCTCTCATTCATTATTCTCCTCTGGACAAAATGACAAGACGAAAAAAATCACCTCAACAAAAAGAACAAGAGGTAGTACCATCTGCCAGGGACCTACTCAATATGGACATTAGTACGATGTTGGACCTAGAGTTCAGAATCATGATTTTAAAGATACTAGCTGGGCTTGAAAAAAGCATGGAAGTTATTAGAGAAACCCTTTCTGGAGAAATAAAAGTCAAAATCAAAAAGGCTATTAATTAGATGCAATCAAAAATGGGGGCACTAACTGCTAGGATAAATGAGGCAGAAGAGAGAATTAGTGATTTAGAAGACCAAATGATGGAAAATAAAGAAGCTGAGAAAAAGAGAGATAAACAACTACTGGATCACGAGGGCAGAATTCGAGAGATAAGCGATACGATAAGACGAAACAACATTAGAATAATGGGAATCCCAGAAGAAGAAGAAAAAGAGAGAGGGGCAGAAGGTATATTGGGGCAAATTATAGCAGAGAACTTCCCTAATGTGGGGAAGGAAACAGGCATCAAAATCCAGGAGGCACAAAGAACCCCTCTCAAAATCAATAAAAATAGGTCAACACCCCAACATCTAATAGTAAAACTTACGAGTCTCAGAGACAAAGAGAAAATCTTGAAAGCCGCTCAGGAAAAGAGATATGGAACCTACAATGGTAGAAACATTAGATTGGCAACAGACCTATCCACAAAGACCTGGCAGGCCAGAAAGGACTGGCATGATATCTTCAGAGCACTAAATGAGAAAAATATGCAGCCAAGAATACTATATCCAGCTAGGCTGTCATTGAAAATAGAAGGAGAGATAAAAAGCTTCCAGGAGAAACAAAAACTAAAGGAGTTTGCAAACACGAAACCAGCCCTCCAAGAAATATTGAAAGGGGTCCTCTAAGCAAAGAGAGAGCCTAAAAGCAGCATAGACCAGAAAGGAGAACAGACAATATTCAGTAACAGTCACCTTACAGGCAACACAATGGCACTAAATTCATATCTTTCAATAGTTACCCTGAATGTAAATGGGCTAAATGCCCCAATCAAAAGACACAGGCTATCAGGTTGGATTAAAAAACAAGACCCATCAATAAGCTGTCTGCAAGAGACTCATTTTAGACCCAAAGACACCCCCACATTGAAAGTGAGGGGGTGGAAAACCATTTTCCATGCTAATGGACACCAAAAGAAAGCTGGGGTGGCAATCCTTATATCAGACAAATTAGATTTTAAAACAAAGACTGTAATAAGAGTTGAAGAAGGACACTATATCCTACTTAAATGGTCTATCCAACAAGAAGATCTAACAATTGTAAATATCTATGCGCCTAACATGGGAGCAGCCAATTATATAAGGCAATTAATAACAAAAGCAAAGAAACACATTGACAACAATACAATAATAGTGGAGGACTTTAACAACCCCCTGACTGAAATGGACAGATCATCTAAGGAAAAGATCAACAAGGAAATAAAGACTTTAAATGACACACTGGACCAAATGGACTTCATAGATATATTCAGAACATTCCATCCCAAAGCAATGGAATACACATTCTTCTCTACTGCCCATGGAACATTCTCCAGAATATATCACATCCTAGGTCACAGATCAGGTCTCAACTGCTACCAAAAGATTGGGATTATTCCCTGCATATTTTCAGACCACAATGTTTTGAAACTAGAACTCAATCACAAGAGGAAAGTCAGAAAGAACTCAAATACATGGAGGCTAAAGAGCATCCTACTAAAGAATGAATGGGTCAACCAGGAAATTAAAGAAGAATTAAAAAAATTCATGGAAACCAATGAAAACAAACACACAACTCTTCAAAATCTTTGGGATGTAGCAAAGGCAGTTCTAAGAGGAAAGTGTATAGCAATAGAAGCCTTTCTCAAAAAACAAGAAAGGTCTCAAATACACAACCTAACCTTATACCTAAAGGAGCAAGAGAAAAAACAGCAAATAAAGCCTAAACCCAGCAGGAGAAGAGAAATAATAAAGATCAGAGCCGAAATCAATGAAATAGAAACCAAAAGAACAGAACAGATCAACGAAACTAGAAGCTGGTTCTTTGAAAGAATTAACAAGATTGATAAACCCCTGGCCAGACGTTTGAAAAAGAAAAGAGAAATGACCCAAATCAACAAAATCATGAATGAAAGTGGAGAGATCACAACCAACACCAAAGAAATACAAACAATTATAAGAACATATTATGAGCAACTCTATGCCAGCAAATTAGATAACCTGGAAGAAATGGATGCATTCTTAGTGATGTATCAACTACCAAAATTGAACCAAGAAGGAATAGAAAACCTGAACAGACCTATAACCACTAAGGAAATTGAAGCAGTCATCAAAAATCTCCCAACAAACAAAAGCCCAGGGCCAGTTGGCTTCCCAGGGGAATTCTACCAAACATTTCAAGAAGAATTAATACCTATTCTCCTGAAACTGTTCCAAAAAATAGAAATGGAAGGAAAACTTCCAAACTTGTTTTATGAGGCCACCATTACCTTGATCCCCAAACCAAAGACCCCATCAAAAAGGAGAATTACAGACCAATATCATTGATGAACATGGATGTAAAAATTCTCACCAAAATACTAGCCAATAGGATCCAACAGTATATTAAAAGGGTTATTCACCATGACCAAATGGGATTTATCCCTGGGCTGCAAGGTTGGTTCAACATCCACAAATCAATCAACCTGATACAATATATTAACAAAAGAAAGAAGAAGAATCATATGATCCTCTCAATAGCTGCAGAGAAAGCATTTGACAAAGTACAGTATCCTTTCTTGATCAAAACTCTTCAGAGTATAGGGATAGAGGGTACATACCTCAATATCATAAAAGCCATCTATGAAAAAACTACAGCGAATATCATTCTCAATGGGGAAAAGCTGAGAGCTTTCCCCCTAAGGTCAGGAACACGGCAGGGATGTCCACTATCACCACTGCTATTCAACATAATATTAGAAGTCCTAGCCACACCAATCAGACAACAAAAAGAAATCAAAGGCATCCAAATTTGCAAAGAGGAAGTCAAACTCTCACTCTTTGCAGATGATATGATACTTTATGTGTCTTTATGTGTAAAGACTCCACCCCAAAACTGCTAGAACTCATACAGGAATTCAGTAAAGTGGCAGGATATAAAATCAATGCACAGAAATCACTGGCATTCCTATACACCAACAACAAGACAGAGGAGAGACAAATTAAGGAGTCGATCCCATTTACAACTGCACCCAAAACCAGAAGATACCTAGGAATAAATCTAACCAAAGAGGCAAAAGATCTGTACTCAGAAAACTATAAAATACTCATGAAGGAAATTGAGGAAGACACAAAGAAATGGAAAAACGTTCCATGCTCATGGATTGGAAGAACAAACATTGTGAAGATGTCAGTGCTACCTAGAGCAATCTACACATTCAGTGCAATCCCTATAAAAATACCATCCACCTTTTTCAAAGAAATGGAACAAATAATCCTAAAATTTGTATGGAACCAGAAGAGACACCGAATAGCCAGAGGAATGTTGAAAAAGAAAAGCAAAGCTGGTGGCATCACAATTCCAGACTTCCAGCTCATTACAAAGCTGTCATCATCAAGATAGTATGGTACTGGCGCAAAAACAGACACATAGATCAATGGAACAGAATAGAGAACCCAGAAATGGACGCTCAACTCTATGGTCAACTAATCTTTGACAAAGCAGGAAAGAATGTCCAATGGATAAAGGACAGTCTCTTCAACAAATGGTGTTGGGTAAATTGGACAGCCACCTGCAGAAGAATGAAACTGGACCATTTCCTTACACCACACACAAAAATAGACTCCAAATGTTGAAAGACCTCAATGTGAGACAGGAGTCCATCAAAATCCTAAAGGAGAAAACAGGCAGCAACCTCTTCGACCTCAGCCATAGCAACTTCTTCCTAGAAACATCGCCAAAGGCAAGGGAAACAAGGGCAAAAATGAACTATTGGGATTTCATCAAGATAAAAAGCTTTTGCACAGCAAAAGAAACAGTCCACAAAACCAAAAGACAACCGACAGAATGGGAGAAGATATTTGCAAATGATATATCAGATAAAGGGCTAGTATCCAAAATCTATAAAGAATTATCAAACTCAACACCTAAGGAACAAATAATCCAATCAAGAAATGGGCAGAAGGCATGAACAGACATTTGTCCAAAGAAGACATCCAAATGGCCAACAGACACATGAAAAAGTGCTCAACATCGCTCGGCATCAGGGAAATCCAAATCAAAACCTCAATGAGATACCACCTGACACCAGTCAGAATGGCTAAAATTAACAAGTCAGGAAACGAGAGATGTTGGCAGGGATGCAGAGAAAGGGGAACCCTCCTACGCTGTTGGTGGGAATGCAAGCTGGTGCAACCACTCTGGAAAACAGTATGGAGGTTCCTGAAAAAGTAAAGTGGAGCTTTACTTTTTGAGTAAAGCTTTTTGAGTAGCGCTACCCTACAACCCAGCAGTTGCACTACTGGGTATTTACCCCAAAGATACAAATGTAGGGATCTGAAGGGGTATGTGCACCCCAATGTTTATAGCAGCAATGTCCACAATAGCCAATCTGGAAAGAGCCATGATGTCCATCAACATATGAATGGCTAAAGAAGAAGTGGTATATATACACAATGGAATATTATGCAGCCATCAAAAGGAATGAGATCTTGCCATTTGCAACGATGTGGATGGAACTGGAGGGTGTTATGCTGAGTGAAATAAGTCAATCAGAGAAAGACACGTATCATATGACCTCACTGATATGAGGAATTCTTAATCTCAGGAAACAAACTGAGGGTTGCTGGAGTGGTGGGGGGATGGGAGGGATGGGGTGGCTGGGTGATAGACATTGGGGAGGGTATGTGCTATGGTGAGCGCTGTGAATTGTGCAAGACTGTTGAATCACAGATCTGTACCTCTGAAACAAATAATGCAATATATGTTACAAAAAACAAACAAAAAAAAAGAAGGTAGCAGGAGGGGAAGAATGAAGGGGAGTAAATTGGAGGGGGAGATGAACCATGAGAGATGATGGACACTGAGAAACAAATTGAGGGTTCTAGAGGGGAGGGGGGTGGGGGGATGAGTTAGCCTGGTGATGGGTATTAAAGAGGGCACGTTCTGCATGGAGCACTGGGTGTTATGCACAAACAATCATGGAACACTACATCAAAAACTAATGATGTAATGTATGGTGATTAAGATAACAATAAAAAATTTTAAAAAAAAGAAAAAGACAAGGAAAGAAGGGAGAGAAGGAGGAAGATAGGAAGTAAGGGAGCAGAAGGAAGGACAGGTAGAAATAATGAATAAAAGAATGAAAAAAAAGGGAAAGATTCACATCTAAAAATATATTTATAGGAAGGGTCTATTGAAAATGCTTTAAATGTTGTGTAATTCTGTGAATTAACTGAATGCTATACTTAGCCTTGTTATTATGCCCTTGGAGAATATGAATCTTCCCTGCATGTTTATGCACTCAAACAAAATGGGTCATATACCGAATTGCCTCCACCCAATTCTCTAAAGCAGCTTTTCTGTATATTTTTAGATTTTATATTAGTCAAACTTCTGTCAGAAATCTAAGTTTATAAGATATAACTGTCTGGGATTAGAATCACATATTTTTAAGCCAAAAAGCTTAATTCACTTTTTCATTATGAAGATTTTTCTGGAGAATAAAATAAGGCTAAAATTCACCTCTTACCAGTTGAGTCTTAACTTCATTACTTGCTGAATGTCAAATTTTCTTTTATCTCAGGTTTCAGTTTGAAATATCGTTAATGGACAGTCTTCCCATGTATTTCAGAATTAATATTTTGTTAATATTTGCATAATTACAATGAGCCAATAAAATACAGATAACTATAGAAACAGATGCCTAAGTTTTTAAAAAATGGATAAAATATCAAATTAGGAGAGGTCTACTCATTTTTGACAATAATTTGTGTATTGAGTTAAAAAAAAGGATACCACAACATTTATTTATAATGGACCTGATTTTCTCTAATTACACAACTGTCAACGTATATTAAGCTACTGTGATAGATGTGAATTGTCTGTGTTACCATGGTGATTTGCAGTGTTTCCATTTGATGCTGCATGCATAACAGTTTGGAGCATAATTAAAAGAAACAGTAAAACGTATAAGTAAAAAAACTCATAAATTTAAAAAGTATGGTCTGACTTTTGCATAGCCCTTTCTGAAGCTGATCTATCAAACAGATAAAAACAGATAACTATTAAATATTGTATTTTCAAATATATATGAAACATTTACAAAAAATATTATTTCTGCCCAAAGTGAAATATGGATAATTATTATAAATCTTAAGTCATATTCTCTAACCAGTAGTCAATAAAACTTGAAAGCCTGAAGAACAGCTTTAAAAAGATTAAAAAGTTAAAACAACACCAAGAAAGAGAAAAATTAAAAAAACTCCTACAGATTTAGAAAAAAACAATTAAACACTCAGGCTAACTAACTCTTTAGTTAAAGAGGAAACAACTAAAATTACAGAGTACTACTTAACAGATAGTAACATATTTCAAAACCTGAAGGATAGATATTGCCAAGGCTGTCCTCAGAGGAAAATTTAGAGAATTAAAAGTTTTTACTCTTCCTCAAGCCTTAGATATATTTATATATAAAATTTATAATCTCAAAATGATAAATGGTTTTTTTAATCACGACATCAAATTACAAATCTTAAGGAAATAACTGACAATGTTAATAACATAAAAATTAAAAATTTCTGAATTTCAAACAATTTTCAAAAGAATCAACCTATAGAAATGCAACAAGGGATTAATATTCTTAATATGCAAGGAGCTCTTGCATATAATAAGAAAAATTGAGCACTGTAGCACAATTGGGAAAAAATGAACAGAAAATTCTGAAAATAAAATGGAAACAATTACAGTAAGAATATATGCAATGTCACATCTACCTAGAAATAAAAGACATTAATGTGATAATGATGTTCCCATTTGGTCCAAGAACAAATATTATAGATGAAAGTAGGCTAAAGTTGACACCTTCATGTTCTGCTGATAATTCTTTTTTTCTGATGAAAATGTAAATTGACACAACCATGCTGGAGGCAAATTTTCAAGATTTAAAGCACCATTCTTTGATCCAATAATAAAAATTTATGCTATGAAAATGGAAAGGTGACTGTACAAAGACATGTATAAACATGTTAACTGTACTACTGTTTCTGTATTCAGATAATGGAAAAAAATTGACAATCTAAAATACATACAGATTTATGAATCTTTAGCCCAGTGTTCTCTATCATAGGGAAAATGGAAACAATATAAACTTACATCAATCAGGGCATGGATAAATAATGATACATCTATACAGTGGACTACAATGTAGCCATTAAAATTATAATAGAAATGCATTTAATTAATATAGATAGATTTGATGGTATATTTTTACTTTAGAAGAGATTATGCACAGCCACTAGGATAACTATATTTTTGAAAATGGAAAGTAGCAAGTGTTGGTCAGGATGTGGAGAAATTGGAGGCTTCATACATTGCCAATGGGAATGTAAAATGGTGTAACTGCTGAGAAAGATTTGTGACTCCTCACAAAGCTCAAGTAGAGTTACCATATGATCCAGCAATTTCACTCCTAGGTATGTACCTAAGAGAACTGAAAACATATGTTCACCCAAAAACTTGTACACACATATTTATAGTAGCATTATTTATAATAGCCACAGAGTAGAAGCAACCCAATGGACATTAAATGATGAATGGATAAATGAAATGTGATATATTCATATAATACTTGACTATGAAAAGGATGATACATGCTACAACCTGCATGAAACTTAAAATCACTGTAAGTGAAGAAACCAGTAACAAAAGGCCACGTATTATATGATTCCATTTATATAAAATATCCACAATAGGTAAATCTATAGAGTCCAAAAGTAGATTAGCGTTTGTCAGGGGCTGAAGAGGGCAGACAATGGGGAGGGACTGTTAATTGGCATGATGTTTCTTTTTGGGGTGATGAAATATTCTGGAATTAGACCCTGATGTTGGTTACACAATCCTGTGGACAAGCTAAATACTTCTAAATGGTATAGTTTAAAATGGTGAATCTTATGGCATGTGAATTAAAAAGTTACAGGTTAAAAGAATACAAAAATACTGTTTGAAAAGATATATGCATTCCTATGTTTTTTGTTTATTGCAGCATTATTTACAATAGCCAGATTATGGAAGGAGCCCAAGTGTCCATCAACAGATGAATGGATAAAGAAGAGGATATACATCTTCCATATATATGTGTGTGTGTGTGTGTGTGTGTGTGTGTGTACATATATATATATATAAAATACTAGGTAACCATTAAAATTATAATGGAAATGCATATGATTAATATAGATAGATTTGATGGTATATTTATATATATGGATATAATGGAATATTATGTATAGCATACATAATATTATATTAATCATGTATATAACACACACATATAATGGAATATGACTCAGCCATAAAAAAGAATGAAATCTTGCCATTTGCAGTAACATAGATAGATCTAGAGAGTATAATGCTAAGCGAAATAAGTTAGAGAAAGAAGATACCATGTGATTTCACTCATATGTGGAATTTAAGAAACAAAACAAATGAGCAAAGAAAAAAGGAGACAAACCAAAAAACAGACTCTTAACTATAGACAGCAAACTGATGGTTACCAGAGATGTGGTGGTGGGGGATGGGTGAAACAGGTGAAGGGGATTCAAGAGTACACTTATCACAATGAGCACTGAGTAATGCATAGAACTGTTGAATCATTATATTGGACACCTGACACTAATATAACACTGTATGTTAACTACACTGAAATCAATTTTTTAAAAACAAATTACAGGTTAACATATAACATTATCTTATTTTATACTATATTATGTGTAATATAGGTAGATGGACAGATGGATGGATGATGGACAGATGATGAACAGATAGACTAGGATATAGATACATATTTCAAAAGAAAAGCACTAAAAATGTTATCTTTGCATAGCAAAATGAATACTGATCTACATCTTATTATTTTCTTTATTTCCTGCAAAAAAGTCTTACTTTTATTTAAAAAAACCCAAAGAAACAAAAAAAATATCTGTTTTCTTTAAAACATAGGAAAGACAGAAGACCTAGAGAAAAGAAATAAAGGTGTCTTTTGATAAATCCTACACTTCATATCAATGGCTAATATACACAGATATTAGCAGATAGAAGTAGCTCTCAGAACCTGCTGATAGCAATGTTCTCCCCTATACAGTTCAAAAGAAATCATGGAGAATCTAGTTCATTTACTCTGGTTCTGTAAAAAAATAATAATATTAAAAATTAAAAAAAATAAAAGAGCAATTCACCATCAGGTCATTCAGATATCTTCTCTGAGAAAACCCCTAATATTATTCCCTTATTTTTGTGTAAAAGATGTTAGAACCTGGGGGGAAAAAAAAAGGAGACTGATGTTCAATAATTAATGATAATTAGCACTGATGTTCCTCAAGATCTTGATATTATATGGTCTGGGTTTGGGTCTGCAAATAAAAGCTACTTGAACACTTGAATCAAAATCTTTTTGATTAATATGAAAACAGCTTTTATACTAATAACTATATGGTACATATCGAGTATCCATATTAATCAGGGATTTGTGTCTCCATTTTATAAATAGTTCAGTTTAGCCTTATGTTAATGACAAAAGAACAATAAATTTTGCATATTTTCTGGTATGTTTATTATGAGTGTAGGAAGGGGTAACTCTTTTACCTTAAAACAGAAATATAGGTTTTCAATCTATGTTTATAGAGGGTTTTTTTTTTCCTGCCAGCATATTATTTATTATAGTTTTACACTGGAGTGCTATTAAAATTAGTTTTAATTAGGAATAAATTCCTTGGTTGCATTAAAAAAGAGAAGAGGGTGTATTAATTTGTGATCACTAGAGAAACAACCTGTTGCCATTTTAAAATTTTATTTTATGGAAAGACATTGGATTAAAAAACTAATTAAGGGATTAAGAGCAAGTAAAGTGTTTAAAGTGGTTCTAAATACATCTGTGAAAATAAAAAGTCAGTTCTATACCCAGGCCATCATTACCTGTCTCTCTCTTTTCAACGGCACCTAGCATTTCTGTATCCAAGTTCACAGTACCACAAAAAAATAAGTCATGAGGGGCATCTGACCCCACCTTGGGAATTTCTCTAGGCTTTGCCTATTTTCTCTTTCTTTCTCATTTGTCAACTTGAATGGGTTTCCTATTCCTACAGACTCTGAATCTTGGAATCTCATCTTCCTTGTTCCCTTTGTATCTCAAAACTCAGCTCCAGACTATTAACCTCAGTGTTGACTTAAAACCCTATAGAGATCTGCCTCTCATATTTGCTACCACATTCAAGCTCAAAATTAGTATAAGACAGTGCTTTATAACCTAGCCTGGTCCCCCTAGACACCTAGAACCAGGCCCCTGTCAACCCTCTCCCCTTGGTCTACCTGCCCTTCCAGGGAGACTGTACATTATCATCAGCTCGACTGACATCATCACTTATTAATGGCCAGACATTGTGGTTATGCACAAACAAAAGGCTATCCTTTACTTAAGATGATCCCTGAGATGTTAGTGATTTTATCTTTAAATCAGTGATGTTAATGTTGACTTTTCATGATAGCATGTTAAATGATGACTATGACAGTCATTACAAAACAGCTCTCCCAAGGAAGAAGGGTACAGTGATAGAAAGTGCAAAGGCTTTGGAATGAAACCTGCCATAACAGCTATGAGATCTCTGAGAAACTGTCACTGTGCATGTTCCCTCTTCTGAATGAGGTATCACCTACATCATAAGGTAGCTGGAAGATTAAAAAATATAACATTTGAAAAACATAGTATGTTGTCAATAATCATTATAGTTTTCATTCTTCAGTGCCATGTCTATGAATGTAGAACAGATCAATAATGTTGTTCAGCCAAATTAGTAATTAACTAAAAAAAATTATCTTTGTCCCCCATTGATTTAATCAAAATTTTAACCATGTTGACATTTCATTTTCTTCAATATCAATTCCCATATGAAAGGAGCTAATGACTTATAGCTATTTATGTTCATATTGTCAATTAACATCAAATTTCTGCACTTCACTCTATATTTAGCTAATTGAGGAACTGATCTGTTGAATCCCACCAAATTTAAGAAAATATAATAATCAGAAGCATTAAGCCCACCTTTGGGCTTTATTGCCTTCTGTTGAGGCATAGTGTTTTTCCTATGAATAAAACTAAAATTTCAGTATATTACAGAGTATATTCCCTCAAAAACAGAAAAAAAATTTATATCAGATAAACTCTGAGGAATCTGGGTTTTTTTTTTTATATTTCCTGTTATGAATCTCACATATAAAAAATCCCTCTACCTAAGAACTCCGGCATATTACTAGAATTAACACGATAGGTAAAGTAGCATTTGCAAATGTTTAATGTCTGTGATGTATCTGCTCATCCCTTCACACAGAGGGAGGAAAGCTGATCCCTTGCACTGTACTGGCTGACACTAGGATCACAGACACACCTGTTAGAGCACCAGACTAATGTCATTCAGCTCAACCATGAGTTGTTCACTCACTATAATAATAAGATGAGGAAATAATTAATTTCCTGCTTTATTGAAATAACATTGGATTTCCTAACCACTTACAAGCATTTACGTATTATAAACTCAGAAAACCAGCGAGTTGAATAGTGGTTTTTAGGGATTGGAGGGAGGGAGATATGGGGAGGTATTGACCAAATGGTACAAAGCTTCAGTTACGTAAGATAAATAGGTTCTAGAGATCTACTGTACAACATATGGCCTACAGTAACAATATTGCATTGTAGACTTAAAAATCAGCTAAGAGGATAGCTCTTATAATTGCTCTTACCATAATAGAAAAAAAAGGTAGTTAAAAAAAAAGAATGAAAAGCAGCAGGACAGAACTTTTGGAGGTAATGGATAAGTTTATGAGCTTGATTATGGTGATGGTTTCACTAGTGTATACTTATCTCCAAACTCATCAAGTTGTATACGTTGAATATGTACGGCTTTTTGTATGTTAATCATACCTCCATAAAGTGGTTTAAAAAAATTCACCACCTAAACCATAAACTTTTCCTCTTTGAGAAAGCTGATATCCAGGTTAATGGTGATAGCACTTCCCAATATTTTTTTAATTCATAAGGAAAAGTTCCATATGTTCCAAAACAATGTCTGAAAAGAATAATAACAAAAATAGTCTTTGGGAATTTTATGATGCTCTGTTTTCCTTCCCTTGAAATTGCTAAGTGCTTTATGCTTTCTGATTTAAATGTCTTCTGAAATTGAGCTCTGGGAAGTTGATAGAAGCACTTAACTATGACTAAAAAAACCCTCAGAAACTTAGATATATACAATATGTATATTGCATTTTTAAATCCTGAGAATAGCCTAGGAGGATAGTGTACACAATATATACTAGACAGTAAGATCCTGTAAGTCCCTTTTATCTAAAGAAAAAATCGGAAGGGATGCTTCTCTTTCCATTCTATCATCTGAAAACTTGTAGAAATTCTATCTATACCTGTTGGCTACCTCATAATTAATTAATTTGTTCTTATACTCTAATTAAATTCAAATATAAAATGGGAGACTAGAAAACACAAAAGCCCAATAACTGAAAGTAGCTTTTAAAAATTGGGTGCCTTTGGCCTTTTTTTTATCTTTCAACAATATGTAACTTTTGTAACCAAATTTCTTTGCATTCATTTTCCATTGCATTTAACAGCTGTCACACTAGTTTCTAAAGTTCCTCACCATCTCAGCAGTAATGACAAGACTGAAACAGTTAGACCAGACCTAAAGGATAGGTTGCAATGCTACCTTGCAGCAACCAGTAATGAGATTCACTGGGAATAGGGAAAAAATTAATGCTCACATTTTCTTAGTCCATAGTCTATTCTGTTGTGTATCAACAGAAGGAAACTATGTCCAAGCACCAATATCCAATAAGATATGCTCCACCTATTTATTGCCCTTTAAAAACCAAGCTCATGTGACTGTCCATCTTTGTCATCAAAAATAGGAGGAAGCAGCATATCATCAAATGGCAGATGAAAGGAGTTGAGTATCAGTCTTAGAAACAATGCTGATGTTTTTACTCTTTAACTTAAAATATTCATTATAGAGATATTCATATTAATTGTAAAGAAAACTTGAAAGTGGGATAAACAAAAGAAAGAAAAAGAGGAGAATAAAAAAGAAAATATTTGTCCATTTAGTGACCTATTTAGTGACAACCATGGTTATTGTTTGATCTCCATTCTTTCTCATTATATCAACAGCTTTTAAAAAACAAGGAGGTCATACTATCTATACAGTTTTAAATCTTTCCTTTCTTCAATACTGAAGAATATATATATCATACAATGATATATGAATATATTAAATAAGTACTTTAATTATAAATACATATCGATAATATATGATATAATAACAATTACAGAAAATTCTATGTGTCGATACATAAAGACCACTAATATAACTTTATTGGTTATACATTTATTATGGTTATGTGTCAATTTACTTAACTAATCCCATACTGGTGGATACTTACGGTATTGCCAATTATCTGGTCCTATAACAGTATTGCCCAAAAATCTCATGCTTATTTCTTTGTATAATAGTCTGTTTTAAAATTTTCTTCATCTGGATTTGCTGTGTCAAAGGGCACACATATCTCAAATTCTGATGGACATAACTTCTTTTTAGGAATTTTACATTTAAATAAGCAGTGACTACGAACAACCACTGATATTTATATAATATAAAAAAGCCTCAAGACTTATTCTAGGATGCTAACACACACACACACACACACACACACACACACTTTGTTCTCTGGCCTACTTGTGCAGTGTTTAATGTGCACACAAATGACCTGGGATATTTTTAAAAGGCAGATTCTAACGCAGTGGGTCTGGAGTGTAGTCTAAGTGTCTGTGGTTCTAACAAGCTCCCAGCTGATGACAATTTTGCTCATCTGCAGACCATGCTTTGCATAGCAAGAGCCTACAGGTCTAACACTCTATTGTTATAAGATCATCAAGGAAAGTTTTCACCTTCGCATCTGCACATCACTGATAGTTACCTAAATTCCATAGACTCTTGAGGGGTCTATAAATGAGCTTTATGGAATTTTTACACCACTTTTAATGGTTAGTAAACAGAGTGCATGTGAAAATGCATTAATCTGGAGGAAATAAGGACTTTAATTCAAAACTCATAGGAGTCATGACACTAAAAAGCTTGTTGATGATATTTTATTGTGCTTTATGGAATGGACAGACTGATCATACTGTGTTCCATGTTCCCAGCTGCATGCTGGATCCTTCCTCCAAAGTCTTTCCCAAAGAGACACCAGGGTAGTTGACTCAATGCCCTAGTCCACATTTCACTGCACTTTTCTCTCTCAGTGCATTTATGTGGCACAACACGAATTACCTAATGATAGATATTTAGTGGCTGGAGAAATAAATTAATTTTAAAAACATTTGGAAGAATTAAAATTGCTTCTTAAAGTAGCCTCCTCTGAAACCTCTGTGAAGCATAAGGATGTCAATCCAATACTGCTGAATAGGAACTGCCAGAATTATCACTGGCTCATAATTAAAGCATTAGCAACACAGTCTTAAAGAAGCCAAGCATTCCTGTGTTTTTCAAATCGGGGTGTCAGTTCTGTTGAGAATAGTGGGATGTATGATTTATGTTTCTCTCAGGAATCCTGAGAGAAACACATTCTGAATTGAAAACCTATTTATGAAATAGTCACAAAATCTAGGGTGGGGAAAAGGTTGTGATAACCAAACAAAAGAAAGAAAAGAAAAAAGAAAAAAGGAAAAAAAAAAGGAAAACCACAGTTCTTTAAGCATACATTATCATGTAAACATAAATGACTACAGAACCAAAGAAAGGACTCTTTTTCTGGCAATGGGTGGTTGGTGATGGTTGCACAACTACGCAAATGTGTTTAAGTCACTGTTCACCTAGAAATGATTAAAATGGTACACTTTGTTAGGTTTATTTTATCACAATTTTAAACAAAAAAAATTAAACAAACAAATAAATAAACAAGAACTTTGGACATTTCCAGATACCAACCAAAAAGCAAATACAATAATGGCTTAGAAATTGTTGCTTTGCTCAAAAATGCCTGTTTTTCCTTGTACAGGAAATAACGACATAGAACATTAATGTCTCCCTGAAATGTGTGGCTAGAAAAGAAGCATTAGCCTGTTGTTTAGGCCAAATTTAATTTGGGTAATTATGTTCTCGCTGCCTCAAAATCCCCTAAAGTCTCTCATAATCCATGTCACTTCTCTGCTTAATCTGTTTACAGGAGTCTACGCTCTTTCAAGTGGCCATTACCACCTGCCCCTGAGGTGGCTGCATTTCAGTGTGAGGGGACATGATTCCTCTATTACAAAAGTTCCCAACATGAAGAATTATTCCCCTGAAGTTTGAGGATGCAAATTTACCTGGAAACACCTGTGAAAGAAATGGAAAATCTTCAGGAAAGATAGGTCATTGTTAGCAGTTCCAATGTCAGCCCCCTCTTCCTCAAATCTCCTCAAGTTTGGCTTAATCAACACTTTTGCAGGATGGAAGTACACTTTGAAAAAAGTAAAGCATTTTATATCACACTTTTTTCTGCAACATGAGTATGTTTAATATTGCATTTTTAAATAAATGATACATTTACCATCTTGAAAATAAACTTTTATCAGGTGCTAAAATATATTTTTTGTTTTGTAATCCTGGATTGCCTAAATATCATTGTTTGATTTTAATAACACTTTCCTTTCCCTCAGTTATGTCTCTATAAAGAGCGCACTCCATTCATTAACAAAAGAGACACAACTTACATGACCCAGACTCTTACAGATATCTCCGTACTGCTCCAGCACAAGGTAGAAAATTCCCACTCTCAGCATAATTATTTGGATTAGGCAGAAGCTTATGTGTAAAATGCAGCAGGATTGCTCTGAGTCGCTAACGCACTAACTTGTTGGTATATCAGCACAGATAATTTTATCCTTAATCAGCTCAATGCAGGATTCTGGTGGTATGGTGCATAGGGACAGTAGAAAGATGGTTCAGAGTATTGAAAGGGCAGCCTGGGTGGGCAAGTAGGACAGACAGCAAGAAGGCATTACAAAATGACACGGAAAGCCATAAATAGTGCTAGGAGGACCAAACTGCAATTGTGGAGTATTGATCACTAGCATGTATCTGAGATGACAAGCACCTGCTTCATAACCTAGTCTATCTTGCTTCTCTGCTGTATTTATAGGCGACACCACAGAACGTCAGCAACATTTCAGTCTAGATACTCTGGAGTTACTCTCCTTCTTTCTCTGAATATTCATGTCAGTTTCTTCATGGAGTATGATCTTCAACTTCTGAAAATTCTCCCATAAAGCTTTCCTCCTTTCCAATGCCTTAACTGCAGCCTTTGAAACCTGATCTGTCACGTGAGCTTTCCTACTGATCACCCTGGTCCTCCATTGACCAGAGTGATGGCTCTGAAACACGAGTCAAATTGTACTACCCAGAATTTTCTGATGCCTCCCTATGGCCAATAAGATAAAGGACAGTTTTGTTTATCCCACATCATAAGCACCCCCACACCCACCTTTATACTCTAGTATGGCCTCACTGCATTTTCTACCTCACGGGCCACTGACTCTCACTGCACAATCTGCTCTGGCCACACTGTCCGCTGGAACTACACCCTAGATTCCCCAGGCAGAGTGTCCACTCTCCCAAACTTGCTCAAGCTCTTCAAACAGCCTGAAATCCATGCTGGTCTTTTCTTCTTCTACCAAACTCCTAATCCCCTTTCAAGTTCTTGTCCAAATGCCACGGTTAGCACTTGGCTTGCTTCTCTATTTATTGCGTCTATTTTATTTTGCATGGAAGTACATCTACTGACCATGTGGTACATCCACTGTCTCACACACTATGAACTGTATGAAGTAAAGATATATTCCTCTCATCCCCTGGCATAGGGCCTTACACAAAGCAGATGTGTAACAGCCATTTGTTCAATTTATTTTTAGCAGCGGACAGTCCAAAGACCCAGAGAAGAGTAATCTGAAAGGAGTAAGGGGGGAAATAGAAGGGACTTAGAGACAATGTGTCACAGGTATTCCACAGTCTTCTCTCTTGGCTTCAACGTACCTCCCACAATAATTTTCTGAATAGCCTCATTACATTAGTAGGGGGTCCATAAACCTTCTGCAAGTCATTCTCCAAAAAGACTAGTCATTTTGGAGTTATAGCCAAGCAAGAGGAAACACCAGCGGGGGGGGGGGGGGGGGGGGGCGGGGGAGGGGGAGGGGAGGGACGGACGACGTTCCTTTCCTGCCAAGCCTAGCAAGGATGGTGTTCCAAAAGCGAAAGGTAAAACCAGGCTAAACTAAAGTAGCACGAGAAGGGCACAGACAGGAGACAACAATATCAACACCAATCATGGTAAAATTAATAATGTAGCGATACCTAGATTTTCATTAGCCTCCGTAATAACTTTGCATTGAGCAGGCTCAGAAGCTGTGATGTGAATGCGACCTTCCGCCAGGAACCCAGGGCTCTCTGGTTGGATGATGTGAAGGATCATTAACCACATCTTGCTGAAGAACATTATAGGTTATAAAAATGTCATCTAGACCATGCCGACAAGCCCATCTGTATTTAAGGCTGAATCCCTTTGAGATAAAAGCACTCCATGTGGCTCAAATGGGGCTGTGATTTCAGATGTCAGAAAACTATTCATAACCAGGCGCACAGGCTGTAATAGAGCAGTTGAAGGAATGTGGGATATGAAATCTTTCCAACTGCCTCACTTAAAGCCTAAGTACTCATCAGAAAAGTATATCTTAGACAGGAAAAAAAAAATTTAAAGAATTTTACTACATATCAATAAAATTGATCAGAACCTAAGATAGCCTTTTGTGCAATTAATGGCTGAGATTCTATTGTACAGGACAGTGAGGAGGAGAGGTCAAGATATTTAGTGTTGGAATTGGATTCCATCTGCCATGGGGGAAAAAGCGTTTTGTGAGAATTTTGTGAGAACCAGGATAACCAAGAAGAAAATATTATTTCAAACTGGGATTAAACCAAGTCAGTCTATTTTCTAGAATCACATCAATGGAGTGAACTGATATCTGGGAAGAAATGAACTATTTTAATGCCTGTGCATATTAAGTCGTATATTTATATTAGGTATCTCTCTGTTTCTTTGTGTCTTTTCTCTCAATGTAGGTGCATAAGAATAGGTACTGAGATGTGCACACATATATTTTCTGTAGTTTTTGAGACTAAAGGAAATCAGTAGTCAACCTCTCTGAACTGAATTCTCTTCAATGTGCCTACTCCCCTCTTCTCACTCTCCTTACAATCCCTGTCATCTTTTGAAATTGGGGAGCTGTTCTGGAACAATCTTCCCATGTACCTTTCATCCTTCCCTTTTTGCCCTTCTCCTCTCCTGCTCCCACCTCCTGATTTCAGGGATATCCAGGTGGGGAAAGCCCATGAGGAAAAGAGAGGCCCCAAGTTATAGTTTAGTCCCCTCCTTCTCATGTTATCTTCATAATAACCAGAATATACTGCCAGTGAATGTGTCATCACGAAGTTTAATTACTTCTAACCAAGAGGGTGTTTCATTCTCTAGTGTGGATCAATATATCATATTATTATTATTATTAGCAATCTTGAAAGACTGTTGTAAATGCACCATAAAATGTCATATCAGCTGCTTTATTCCTATTACTTTTGTCACTGCAAAAAGACTGTGTAGTCAACATCAATTTATAGTTAATTTTGAGTCATACTTTTACAGTGTTCTGTTAGCAATGGAAATACTTCATCAAGAGTTTCTCTAGCCTAGATCTGTTTACTTGCTCTCTTTGTCCCTAGAGCAATGATCTGTGACTATTCAATAAAACCTTTTAAACTGACCATCTACTATTCTGAACCCCAAACAAATGAAAATAGGTCTGCAAAATTGTGAAATAAATTCAGTTTGGCTTATGCGCTCTCTTTTGCATGCTCTCTCCCTCTCTCCATATATATGCATACTTATGTGTATGTGTCTATGTATAATGTATATATGTATACATATTGTCACTATTATTATTTTGAACAAACTTTATCACTTACATCAATTAAGAATAAGAAAAATAAAAGTTATTATTTCACTTTCACATTCCTTCTTCAATGTTCTTCCTTTATATAGATTGAGTTTCTGACCCGTATTATTTTTCTTCTCTCTAAAGAACTTCTTTTAACATTTCTTACAAGACTGGTCTACTGACAACACAGTCCTCAATTTTTGTCCGAGAAAGTTTTTATTTCTCCTTCACTTTTGAAGGATAATTTCTCAGAGTACAGAATTCTAAGTTGGTGGTTTGTTTTTTTCTCTCTTAATACTTTAAATATATCACCCCCCTCTCTTCTCCCTTGCATGGTTTCTGAGGAGAAGTTGGATGTAATTCTTAACTTTGTTCCTCTATAGGTAAGATGTTTTTTTCTTCTGATTTCTTTCAGGATTTTTCATTTAATTTTCTGCAGTTTTAAAGTAATATGTTTGGAGTAGTTTTTGTTTTGTTTTGTTTTGGCATTTTTCCTGCTTGGCATTCTCTTCCTTGATCCGTGGTTTGGAGTTTGACATTAATTTAGGGAAATTCTCCATCATTGTTTCAAATATTTCTTCTGTTCCTTTCCCTCTTTCTTCTCCTTCTGGTACCCCCATTACACATATATTATATACCTTTTGTAGTTGTCCCACAGTCCTTGGATAGTCTGACCTGTTTTTGTCAGTGTTTATTATCTTTGCTTTCAGTTTGGGATGTTTCTATTGATATATTTCTGTAGGTTTTTAAAAAATATTTTATTTATTTATTTGAGAGACAGAGATTGTGAGAGAGAGAGGGAGAGAGAGCGCGCACAAGAGGGGGGATGGGTGGTCAGAGAGAGAAGCAGACTCCCTGCTGAGCAGGGAGCCTGACACGGGGCTCAATCCCAGGACCCTGGGATCATGACCTGAGCCAAAGGCAGCCGCTTAACCAACTGAGCCACCCAGGCACCCCTCTATTGATATATTTCTATTCAAAGTTTCTCTCCTTCACTGTCTCCAGTCTATTAATGAGCCCATCAAAGGCATTATTCATTCTGTTACTGTGTTGTTGTTTTTTTTTTTCTCACATTTCTTTTTGGTTATTTCTCAGGATTGCCATCTCTCCCACACATTTCCCATCTGTTCTTGCATGGCTGTTTACTTTATCCATTAGAACTCTCAGCATATTAATCAGAGTTGTTTTAAATTCCCTGTCTGATAATTCCAACATCCCTGCCACATCTGATTCTAATATTTGTTCTGTCTCTTCAAATTGCTTTTTTGTCTTTTGGTATGTCTTGTAATTTTTTCTTGATAGCTAGACACAATATACTGGGTAAAAGGAACTACTATAAATAGATGTTTGGTAATGAGGTCAGGAAAGCATTTTTTTTATTTTTTATTTATTTAAGATTTCACCTATTTATTTGAGAGAGAAAAAGGAAGAGAGAGAGAGCATGAGCAGGGGGAGGGGCAGAGGGACAAGCAGACCCTCTGATGAGCAGGGAGCCTGACTGGAGCTCAATCCCAGGACCCCAATATCACAACCTGAGCCGAAGGCAGACACTTAACCGACTAAGCCACCCAGGCGCCCCAGGAAAGCATTTTATAGTCCTATGATTAGGTCTCAGTTTTCTTATCCCCCGGTATTGTGAACTTCACAAGATTTTTCAGTTTTTTTCTTCCTCTCTTAGGTGGGACAGGTTGGCTGGAGTGTGCTGGGATTTGGGATTTCCTTTTCCCAGGTCAGTTAGGCTTTGTTAATACCCCAGCAGTTTAGGCTCTGGTTTACTAGTTTCCCTCCGAGGGCAGGCTCTGTTTAGAATAGAGTGTTCTGATTTATTTCAAATTGGTTCCTTTTCCCCTCCCTAAGCCAAAAACACAGAGGGACTTTTCTCTGGTATTTACTACAGGAACCTGGTTGAGCTCCTGGAGGTACATCTCACAAAACTGTGGGGCCTCTTGTCTGTCTGGCTCCCCCTGGAATTTTTAACTCTCAGAGTTTTCCACACTGAGTTTCCAGAAATCCATTAATTACAGTTCAGGTTTTCCCGCCAGGAGACTGGTTCCTGAAGTGGTGTCCATTCCCGAGTCTCTGCTCCTATAAGCCACAGCTCCCTGTCTGTCCAATCTTGGGGGCCCCAGTTTGCCCAATGCCCCCCTCTCTTATGGATTACAGAAACACTGTTGTTTTTCCTGTCTGTCCAGTTTTTTCCTTTCGTTAGGGCAGAGTTTTCGACTTCCAATCTCCTTATATGTGGAACTGGAAAGCAGAAGCCTCACAACATATATTTTTAGTCCAATAAAAACATGAGTACTATGAGCGAAGGCCTGTGCCTTCAAGAAGCGTCCTTTATTTGGCAAAGAAAACACAGATACTATTAATCAAAATAAAGGGAAAAAAAATAGTAAGAGGCAAGGAATAAACCTGGGGCAGAGTAGGCCTCAGGGGGGAAAGAGCAAGTTTACTTCTGCTGAGTACATGGGAAAGCTTCTTGGAGAAGCTGCTGTTTTGTGCCAGATACCATATGAAGCGGTTTTCATACATTATTCCATTTAATCCTCACATCCCTGACAAATAAATAGTTTTAATCTCTATTTTGCTGGTGAGGAAATAAATGAAGCTTAGCAAGATTAATTGATTTGGAAAAACACCCCTGGGCATTTGTTCACCAGGCCACTTTCCACTAGGACCTGAGATTCTGCAGCTAAGCCGGGAAAGTAAGAGAGATTTGGGGAGGTGATACAAACATAGTATACAGCCTGAGCTGAGGCACAAAAGGAAGAGAATCCAAGATGTGTTCTAGGACCTGGAATATATGTCTACTGTGGCAAACCTGTTCTTTTTTATATGGAGAAAAAAATCTTCCCCTGCCCTTAACCTCCTGACTCCCAGCTGTACCTCACTGGCCAGAACTGTCCCATGACCAGCTCTGCCTGGAGGTTGGGTGAGCACATTGTTACCTCCAAGGTAAACTGGATTACATTAAAATGGCCAAGATGAGTGGATCTTGGGTAGGCACTAGCATTACCTGCCACGCATAGAAAGCACTGAATAACGAGTAGCTCTTAATGATCATTGTTGTGTTTCGTTGCATCGAAGGCACACATTTCCCACATATTAACATTTCTTAAATCAGTGTATGTTCTACAGGTGGTGTTAAGAGAAATTTCCACAACTTGGCTTCCTGTTAAAGGTATTTGATGCTCACCCATGTGTCACCACAGCAAAGTCGCTTTCTTCAGGGGGACCACACATGATCGAACTTTAATTTACATTTTATTTTCTAATTGTGATTTAAAATGTCAACAAGAAGATGATGTCATGATAGCCATTCAAGCAAATGACTGTTATGCCACACAAGTTAGAGAGAGAGTTGAAGGAAGTACATTTTCTTTAAGAGGCGGTATTGCTAGTGGTCGAGAATATAGGTGCTGGAGTCAGAAGTTTGTTTTTGTTCTACCACTTAGGAGCTGTGTGACCTTGGGAAACTTATTTTCTCCCTTATGGCTCATCTGTTAAGTGGAAGTGACAATAAGGTCTGTGTGAGGATTAAATGAGTTAATGTTAACAGACTGTTAAGGTATCCAGCACATAACAAGTGCTCAATAAATGTTAGCTGTCATTATTATTAACATTGTTTGAAGCAATGAATCACTGTAGGTGAGGAAAGTACCCAGACATTAACTTTTAAGTCCAAAATCAAGTGCTTTCTAATTTCTAAGAAAAAAAGGTATACATATGTAAATAAAACCATGTATATATGTAGATGTACAGTTATTCAAAGGAAAAAATCGCTTAATACACACAGAGGAGAATAATTAAAAACAGTAGAAATTGTCAGTAGAAATATATCTGGGAATATACCATAAGACCTAAAAAACTAGGATAAGTTCTAGATACCCATAGAATTTCATTAGAGACTAAAATTCAGTAACTGTTAAAAGCTTTGGGCAGATATTCAAGAGAAACTGCTTAATATCCAATAATAGATACTCCTATTATAGAAAAATCAAAACTGTGTCTTCAACCAAATAGGAAATGCAAACAAAACCCGGTATTTTGAAGATATGCTTCAAAATTATTCTGTCAGTCCCAAGGCAAGTATAGAGGTCAAGATCATAAGCATGGGTTTTGGAAAGCAGGTCATTGCTATGTTGCCCAAGGTCAAAGATAATGCAGAATATGTAGACTGTGAATATAATGAAGGTTTAGACTCAAATGTTAATTGTGTTACAGAAGAATCAAGTCAAATAAAATCATGTGTATGCATGTACAGAAAGGTGAGATTATTTAAAAATCATAACATACATTTAATGTAGTGTTTCTTCTTTCCCAGAAATATGATTATTAAGTCAATTGTGAATCTTCCATTAGGTGGTATCTTGGATCAATGTCACAATTCCAAAATTTGTCCTTAAGGGCTCACTGAGAAAAACTTTATTTTTAGAATAAATTTCAGTATTAATACATATTTATGTTGTGAATTCAACATTTTTAATCATAAATCACTCTACTATATATCAACAGCAGCCTCATTCTTCACTAATTAGTGTTCTTTTTTTTCATCATAATCTGGTTGAGTTTTTGGAAGAAATGTAGACAAAGTGTGAGAATTCACATCATCCCTTGGCTTTTCTACTTTAAGATCTTATTTTCAAACACTAAAACTGCCTGATGCCATGGCCATATGGCAGTGTTTCCCATGGACAGAAATGATATATCCCCAAGCACCTCAGTCATGCTGCAAAAGAGCCTGATTTTTCTCCTTTGGAAAATTAGTCTAGTCAAAATCTCATGGAAACAATTATTGGTTTTCTGTGTAGAACTCAATTCAGTTGAGTCCATTGCTGCCTGAATCTTCCTTATTCTGCAACACTGTATATACAAGAATTATATGTTACAGCCAATATCTAAATGCCTTCTAACTCCTACAGTGGTGAGAGACAAATTGGTAACACAGTGAATTATTTCAGTTTAACATTCAGTTCTCAAGACAGACTGCTGGTTGTTAAAGGCAAGCATTATGCACTGATGATGATCCTTTGTAAGTAAAAACGTGAACAGATTTCACATATATTTTCAGGCTCACAGGTATTTTATAGGTATTTTTTTCTGATGCTAAACACTTAAATCAAATCAAAATGTCTTGTTTAATTGTACTTGGGAAAGGAAAAATGACACAATGGAAATGTTTGCTTATTTTTCTTATTCCTTCTCCACTAAGGATATTAGCTGACACTATTTATGTAACTAAATGTTTACATTACAGTGAATACCAAGTACTTAATGTACCTTTAAAATATACCTCTATACATTTGAAGTAAATGAATTCCTCAAAGTGATGAGAGAATGATCCTGGATGATTGGCTAATGGGTGTATGTCAGTAGATAGATGATGAAGTAAATGAGGGAAGAACTTCAGAAAGAAAACTCACCAAGCTATCTCTAGTAAGATACATTTCATTTACTGCACTACAATGACCTGTGTATGTTCCTGTTTCTGCCATTTAACTGGGAGCATCTATCTCAATGTCTGAACCGTATGTTCTGTACAGTGATAGCCATGACCAGGGTCCATTGGATCACGCCTGGACAATGTCATAATAAAGAGCCATTTTCCCCAAGGGCAGAGTTACTCCCTGTGAGGATGGTGATCTCTCTCTACTCTGAGCCTTATCCAGTCCTCAATCCATTCACCACACTTTACCCAGAATAAATGTCTTTCCGGGGGGTAGGAGGGATAAAACAACTTTTCTGATTAGTATCACTTTAATTTCATGACCAAAACGTTCGGAAGACTTCAACACTGCCTGGAAATCTCCCTACATTTCTCTGTCAGCGGCTCTCTCTCATTGTGCTCAACAAATGTTGTCTGTGTTGTCCCCTCTACTAAATCTCCAACTACCCCCACCTTCCTCTGGCCTCCACTGATGATCTTACCCTATACTTCACTGGAAAACAAAACAAAACAAAAAAACAAAAACAAAACTCATAAAGCATAGCCCCCACTTTTATTCCACAACTAAATGTTCAAGGTCTTTTACCCAGCCCCTTCCCTCTCGGCCTCTCTAGCTAAAGTAGAGAAAATGTCTGTTTCATTAAAGATCAACTCTACTCTACATACTCTGGTCATTACCTCCTCCATATGCTCAGGGGTCTCTCTTCATAGATCATCACATCTCTTACTGCCTCCTTAACCCCCTTCATTATGGAGGCTTACTTCTCAGCATTCAAATGTACATTAGGTCATTTTATGATTAGGGGAAGGAAGAGATGGTAAGAGAGGAAGAGGAAGGAAGAGTGTCTTCCTTTGATACCCTGATCCATCTGCAGCTACAACCTTATCTTTCCACTTCTCTTCTCAGCCAAAGGTTTTGAAAGTTACCCTAAAAGGCTCTCTCCATTCACTACCCTATCTTCCTTTACTCTTCAGCCCTCTGTAGCTAGTTCTATCCTTCGGTATTGAAGCTTCCCTCTCAAAGGTCACCAACTGCATCCATGTTGCCTAACCAGGAGACCCTTGGCAGTTCTTACTTTCCATGGCCTCTCAGCTGTATGTTAACACCCACCATGCTTAAGAAAATGAGTTCTGAGTCTTATATAAGTCCGGAATCACAGTTCTAAGACACACAGGATGTGTGACCCCTTTAAATTTCCTCATCTATAAATGGCGATAGCAATTATTTCCCTCTATTTTGTGTGTGTGTGTGTGTGCATGTATGTGTGTGGTGACTGATTACATGATATAATTAATCTAGGTGAAGTGCTTGATCTTATACCTGGCACATAGCAAAAAGTTGTTAGTTTTTATCATTGGTAATACTATTGGTGTTCATTCTTCCTCAATCATTCTCTTACCTTGTACTTCATGAAACAACACTCACCAAAGGAAGAGAGACAGTGGTTCAGTCCCCTGAACGCAGTCTACAGGGTTGGTGCCCTGTAGCCACCATGACTTTGCCCACGAGTGGAAGTATTGTGTATTTCCTAGATGACTTTTTTTAAAAAGACTTTATTCATTTATTTGACAGAGAGACACAGCAAGAGAGGGAACACAGGCAGGGGCAGTGGGAGAGGGAGAAGCAGGCTTCCCGCGGAGCAGGGAGCCCAATGAGGGGCTCGATCCCAGGACCCTAGGATTATGACCTGAGCCGAAGGCAGACACTTAATGACTGAGCCACTCAGGCGCCCCCTCCTAGACAACTTTTACAGGGTGATCTGGGGGCCTGTTCCCAAACGGTAGTCCTAGAAAGTTTGTGAAATTCCCCATATTCTTTAATGAATCTCTTTTTGGGTGAATTAGCCTAGCCATATTTGGCTTTTATTACTGCAACTAAAAATCCTGATAAAACAGTCAAATTTCTAACTCAACTTATTATTCTCTCCAAATTTCAGATTCATATATTCAACTGTGCCCTTGTCATTCCCACTTGGATATTTCAGAGCCATCTCAAATTTAACATGTTCAGAACTGAACTATTGATCTCCCTCTTTCCCATCCCAAATGGCTTGCATCCTAGCATATAGCAACACATCAAGAACCTGGAAGCTGTAACTGAATATTCTCTTTGTTACCCTCCACATTTTCTAAGTGATCATTTTTGCCTACAAAATACATCTTGAATTTGTCCACTCATTTCTACCTTTATTTGGCATCACCCTAAATCAATCACTACTATCCCACAAATGAACCAAAATATCTGGTTTTAAAATTTCTCACCCTTTCCCAATTTGCTTTCTTCCAGTGCATTCTCCTCATAGCAAAGTAAATTTTTCAAAAGTAATGTTATTCTCTTACTGAAAATTTCTTAATGGTGTCTCATTGCTTCCACGTGAAAAAAAAAATTCTTAAGACTTACTATCATTTCCAAAGCCTTGAGGAATCTGGCTTCTGGTTACCCCCTTCACTGTATCCTATACCTTCCCTGCCATTTATTTCACCAGGACCTGAACTCCCTGACCTCATTTCACCTCTTTAAAACAGATGGGCTTTTCTGTTTCAGGACTTTTACACATGCTGTTTCCTCTGCCAGGAAGGCTCTGTCCCCTCCCCCAACCCCCCCCTTCAGCTCCCCACATGCCTCACACCAAACTTTAGAGAGACCTTATTATGCCAGTGTTAGTGAAGTATTCTTACTATGCTTTCTTGAGTCATGCTTTACTTTTCCTTCACAGCTGTTCTCATACTTGGAAATTATCTATTTCTTGATGTGATTATTTATTATCTATCTTCCCTGTTTGTCTGACTTTTATGAAGATAATAACTGGTCTGTTTTGTTTATCTCTAACATTTCAAGCTTTGTGTAGTGCCTGATACACAGAGTTGGCTATTCAAAGTTATCTGTCCAATGTTTGAATTAGCTATTTCCATTGGTAACATCCCTAATTGCTCTACAGTTTATGATGCTTCCTTTAAATGGCTCTGGTTGCAGTTTGAAATAGAAATGTAGGAATGATGGGACTGTGTGACAGGACAGATTCAAGCCAAACATGTAAAACCAAAAGCCCAGTCTGCCTGTTTTCTCTGATGACTAGATGCAATTAGGCTTCTGGATCAGGGATGAATTTTTTGGTAGATACAAACAAGTTGGGTATTTCAAAACTCCATTATCTGAAACATACAAATAATGTCATAGACAGAAAAGAATTACTGTGACTTAAACAATACTTTTATATTAACAAATGTTGAACAATGACTATGATGTTCAAAAACTGATTATTAGGATGATGTAATTCTTAGAAAGGAAACACAGGGAAACTCTGTATTCCCACCATACTTACTAGAATATTTTATTCCTACATTATACCTACAGTGACAATACAAATTTGGGACTTCATCTGCAAATTACTTACTAAATAGTTGTGGGAAGACAGCCTCAGGGTGATAGACTCAGGCTTTTAGAAGCCATGTTAACTTATGTAATTTCTTAAGATAACTTATATAAGGTGCCTTTCTTATGTAAATAAAACATTACTATCTTCATCTATGTATAAAAATGTGGGTCCTAAGTGTGAATACGTAGATGTAATGACAGAGACAAAGGGGGCAGAATTACTTAAGAGGGCTTACATTTGGACTAACATAACATAATAAAATAAAATTTAAAAAAAAGGCTTACATTCGGGACGCCTGGGTGCCTCAGCCAGTTAAGTGCATCTGACTGTTGATTTTGGCTCAGAGCATGATCTCAGGGTCCTGAGATCAAGCTCTGTGCTCAGCGGTAAGTCTGCTTGAGAGTCTCTCTCTCCTTCTTCCCCTGGCCCTGCCTCCTACCCCACACAGTCTCTCTCTCTCTTTCTCTCTCTCTCTCAAATCAATCTTTTTTTTTTTTTTAAGTGCTTACATTCTTACTTTAAAGGTTTAAGGTCAATCTTATGCAACTCCCCCTTCTCAATGTCAGGAATCACTTCAGCTTTGAAGAACAGTTTTCCTCACTGACCCATACATCTATCTCAGTGATTAGCATGAACTGTTACCATAGAATACACTTACTCATGTCAAAGTGGTTCACTTTTCAGCTGCTTCTTTGGCTCACAATAAAAAAAAAAAAAAAAAAGGTTTATGTGATATATGGAAACCTCAAAAACCACAAAGCTAAATAAAAATAATAGTTTAGGGCAAATAATCTGTAACAAGCATACCCATGAATACTCTTGGTATTTATTTTAATATAGTTCAATAGGGTTGTTTGCTTTCTAATCAAAGAGCACTCTGTATTTCTATTTCTCTTCCTCAGAAGCAGTAACAGAGCCTATCTTGGTAATATCCATTGTGGGTAAGAAGGGGAAATAATTGGATCCAGGGCTCTCTCAGATGACGCAAAACATGTCCTTTGATAATTCTCAGTAAATCTTATAACACAGACTATAAACAACTGTTAGACTTAAAAGTCATAGTGGTATAGTCCTAGAGTTCATATAGCAGGATTGTAAGAAGGTTACAAGTTCCCCTAGAATCAAGACAAAATGCCATCATTAGACTTAAAGTGAACTCTCTTCATAACCATTTCTAGAAATAACCAGAGCCCTATGCAGGTGGGCACGTGTATTATAATGCTTCCTCTATATCTGGATGTGAGTTGATGTGAGGTGACAAGGGTAATTTTCAGATCAATTGGCATGACTACATGGTTTATGGTTATTGTGAACATCCCTGGTGACCAGGGTGTAAACAGACCCCACAGCCAAATCCCTGGGTTTTGGTCTGGCCCTGCTACTACCCAGTTCTGCAAATCTATCCTCTCTTGGCTTCAGTTTCTATAAATTGAAGAAAAATGGAATACTTTTTCCTTAAGATCAACCTCCAGTTCCAAATTCTTAATCAAAAAAATTATGGCAGGTTTAAGAAAATAATTAATGGTCTACAGAATTAAAATCAAAGAGACTTGCTGAGGTAAGCAGCAAAATTTGCAAAGGACAATGTAAGGTTCATTTCCTTCTAGACTAGGTAAACTTGTACCCAGTATTTATGTGGACTTGAAAATTATAAGTGTTTTAAATAAATTAATTCTAAAATGAAGGCATTTAAAATTATTAGCTGCTTATCAGCATGAAACACAAAGAACACTGAAGTGTGAGATTTTTCCAGCGAAACTCATCATTAAACTTTCACTAACAATGCCATCATTTCCTTTCCCTCTGTGATCACACGATCTCCCAGGTACAATTTTAGGTTTAACAGTCTTAAGACTAGGCAAGACTAGGAAAGCTGAGCAGGCAAATCAAATGATTAAGTTTTTAAAAGTTTTACAGGTATTTAAGCCTTGGGAAAGCTTAATTAAAGTTAATGAAGAATTTAAAATGGGAGTGAAAATTAAAGCAGTAGGAAATGTTAAAGAAAAAAAATCACTATTCGGTTGAAAAAAATCCAGGAAGAGCCACAGGGAACTGATGCTAATCATCATCGATTGAAGGAACTGGCTCTGGCAAACACAGGAAGTGACCTGAAGAAACTAAACTGCAGAAATGTGGGCAGGAAAGTGAAAGTAGGGGAGTCGTGTAAAATGGAGGATGCAATGGAGATCTTATTTTTCAAGCAGAATATTGATTCTGCTTAACCGTACTTTTCCTAACTTTCATATTATCATAAAGACAATCAGAATATCCTCAGCTCTTGGGCCTCCTGAGTGGCTCAGTCAGTTAAGTGACCAACTCTTGATTTTGACTCAGGTCATGATCTCGGGGTTGTGGGATCGAGTCCCATGTAGGGCTCTGTCCTGGGCATGGGGCTTCTTTGGGACTCTCTTTCTCTCTGCCCCGTCCCCCCTTAAAAAGAATAATATCTTCAGCTCTTCAAATTTACTCACTCACTCATTCATTCAACATTATATTTGGATCTCAGTCTATCAGAACATCTGGTTGAGTTCTGTACCATTAAATTCACTACCCACCTATCCTATGAGAATAGATTGCAGTTGCATTCCATAATTGTATGAAATAAAGTGTAAAATTTAAAACTTCAACCTACTTGCTCCCAGTTACTGGTGACTCATCTTGAACCAAGCTTATCCCTGATTGATACTATTAATAAACAAACACATAATATAACATTTTCTGGAATATATTACTGCAGATATATATTAGGCATTTGAATTAGTAGTGTTGTTTTAATTTATCAAATAATATCTGAAATGCACATGGACTAGAAACCAAGTAGCTGGTCCAAATCTAAAGAAGCTGCTTTCTTTTGCTCAAGCACAATAAGAATGATCACAGAACACTACATCAAAAACTAATGATGTAATGTATGGTCATTAACATAACATAATAATAATAAAAAAAGAATGATCACACCAAGAATTATTACTTTAGGGGCACCTGGGTGGCTCAGTTGGTTAAGCATCTGCCTTTGGCTCAGGTCATGATCTCAGGGTCCTGGGATTGAGCCCCAGGTGGGACTCCCTGCTCAGGGGGGAGCTTGCTTGTCCCTCTCACTCTGCTGCTCCCTTTCCCTCCACTGCTCCCCCCTGCTTGTATTCTCTCTCTGGCTCTCTCTCAAATAAATAAAATCTTAAAAAAAAAAAGAACTATCACCTTAAGAATTATCATATGTGATTTACCTGAATCCCAAATAGATATATTTCCAAAGCATAGCACCTGGGAGAAATACAGCATTAAAATCAGCTCACAAAGTAACTGTATTTACAGAAATGCAGAGAAAATCGGCTAACATTGGCACTCTCCGATTGCAGGGCATAAATATTGTGTTCAGCCATTTCTTCATGGTTGGCAATGTAACATAAATAATAAAAACTATCTTAAATAGTCTATCAGTTATCAAAATCAGGGAACTGCCCACTAAACTTTTAGTATTGTCTTTCTTTTTTAGGAGGGAGGTGGGGGTTCCAAATTCAAACTAGAAATAATAACCATAAAATAATACCATGGGTACTAAATGCCCACATTTGGGGGATTTGGAGAGTGATAGAAGACTAATGACAACCATGATAGACTGGGTTGCCGAGGGACTGTGCCCCCTTACCTGAATCTCTTCTGGCAATCAAAATGTTGAAGAATGTGCAAGAGGGGCATAGTCAAAGACCAGCCTTAATCTCCTGGGGGCACCTTAATTTCCTGGGGGCATCAAAGAAGGCCTGTGGCTCATGGAAAATGTTATATTATGTGTTCGTTTATTAATAGTATCAGTCAGGGATAAGCTTGGTTCAAGATGAGTCACCAGTAACTGGGAGCAAGTAGAATGAGGTTTTAAATTTTACATTAGTGAGAGATCTAAGAACTGTGATCCCCTCCTCATGTCACCATCTTGGAAGCAAGACCCACCAGGAAGAATGGCAGCCATGAAAAGGGGCTGAAAGTTAACAGCTGGAACTGAGGAGGGACATCGTTGGTTGTTGGAGGTGCTTTGCTTTCATAGACAATCTGTGTTGACTATTAAAAAAATTAAAATGTGCTGTTTTTCATCAGTAGGCGTTGCCTTTGAAGAGGATGTGTACTTAGGGAAGCAAATTCATCCACATCTGACATCGGTCGCAGGGTCTAATCTTTGGCAACAGATTAATGCCTTAGCCAGGAACCCAAATGAAAAGTGCTTATGCACATAGTACGATGGCTCTGATTTAGTAATGTTCACACAGCAATTCACATTTACTGAATGCTACAGCGGTTTCTGTTACTTTTTCTTCAGGACAGATCCCTGAGGTATTATCTCCATTTTTTTTTTTTTTTTTTTTTTTTTTAGGTGAGGAAGATAAGGCATCGAGTAGTTACTATGGAATCATAGAGATTTAGTCAAGCTACGTCTGCACACATAAAAACAACCTTTTGGAAAATAAAAATGAGTCTAAAATGCTTGCTTGACAGTAAACAGACTAGTGACACTGAAATATTTTCTTAGTAGTAAAATTCCACTTTCCCCCCCAAATAATGTTACAATTCCAATTTTTAAACAAGATAACAACTACATTATTTTTGTAAAAATTTTAAGTATATTTTCTAACATTTATTCATTATTAGGGCAAATAATGTTTTTATGAATATAAAATTTAAAATCAGAGAGCATGAATAATAGTTCCAGGCATCTATCACCCTCAGCAGCTATGAATTTCAGAACTCCTGAATTCCACAGACAACAGGACCACTGGATATTAAGAGGAAATGTTTGCTTAACCTTGCCATCGAAAATTATAAATTCAATAAAACTGTTAACAATCGTGTAAACATGCCATGGTGTGTAAGGTGAGAATGTGTCAGAACCCTTCAATTCAGTTACTTTGTCAGTCAACTGTCCAGTCCAGCTGGGGGTGGGGGGCTGTTGGGGGGTGAGATGAGGAGAAGCACCAGCAAAGGCAGCTACATAGGGAGATTGAAAGGGGTAGGAAAGAAGGCCTGTGGCTCATGGAAAGGCTCCTTTCTCATCTGGGTTACAGATCTGTCCTTTCTCCAGCAGCAAACAACCAACTAAAATTAATAAAGAGATGTTAATGGTTATATTAATTTTTTAAGAAGAAGCAATAGCCCGAAGCTGATGACCTAGAGGCTAGAGCTGTCTCAATCTGTTGAGAAAGAATTTAAGGGAACTAGAGAAAAAAGGGGGGAAAAATGAAGAAAAGCAGGCAGGAAGACCAGGTGAGATTCAGCCCACTGGAGTTGATGGCATAATGTGTGCTGAGACCACACAGTTTCTGAGGGCAATTCAAGAGCCACAGGCTGAGTCATGGCTCACGGACTCACAGAAGCATTTCTCAACAAAAGCTAAATGGGGTGAACCCAGACTCCAGAAAAGATAAGGCCACGCCTCTCCAGGGACCAAAGGGAATCTGAAGAGAATGGCCTGGCCTTGGACATGAGGTGGGAGATAAAGTGAATTACAAAGGACAGGAACTAGTGAGTGGAACCAGTGATCAAGACTGGATGAGCAGAGAACAGGATCCCACACTGTCAGACTTGGAAGGGACCTGAGAGCATCCTCTGATCTGAGAAGTTTGGGGATGACTCGTTTGAAGCACACCTGTCACCTATCAGCTCTGTCCACAGTCTCTTCGATGCTTCAGACCTGGGCCCAAGTGAATAGTGGGGCACTGAGTTACCAAGCTACTCTGTGTGAAGTTGCTTTCTAGATCAAGTGTAGTAAAATCCTTTGGCGCTTTACAAAAGGGAAGCTGTGGAGGACATGTGCTAATGAATTGGAAGGGAGGAATACATTTTGAATAAAAACGGAGACCAGAAACTCCAATAATGGATTCTTTGAAAAAGAATTCTCTTATTCCCCAAATCTGTGGAATAGAAAATTAAGCTTTTACACACAAGCAGCAGCGGGAACCTACTTGGGGAAGCACTTCTGTTAGACCAGAAAATATATATGATTGAACTTTGTAAACTAAAAAGAACTAAGAAAGGGAAATAATACTGAGGTGGCCCTGGATTTGAGTCCTTATTTCACAAACTGTGTGTGTGTGTGTGTGTGTATTTTTCCCTGAAAATAAATGTGGTAGATACCCATTATCGAGTATTTGGAAAATAGTTGGAAAGATAAAAAGAGAAGAAAAATATTCAATCTTAAACCTCCCATTTAGACTTGGTGCATTATATACCAGGCTTTATTGATATGTACATCTGTGCCTTGTTTATAAATAAAATTGGGATCCTAATGGTCTCTTTCTCTACTTGTGAATACATTGTACACTTATAATCTTAAAACATTATTTTGCAGGCTATGTGAAATTCTATTACTCTTACTAGATTCCCAAAAGTTAAAAAGTTAAGTCTTCAAATTACCTCTATTTCTTTTTTTTTTAAAGATTTTTTATTTATTTAAGAGAGAGAGAATGAGAGATAGAGAGCACGAGAGGGAAGAGGGTCAGAGGGAGAAGCAGACTCCCTGTCAAGCAGGGAGCCCGATGTGGGACTCGATCCCGGGACTTCAGGATCATGACCTGAGCTGAAGGCAGTCGCTTAACCAACTGAGCCACCCAGGCACCCTAAATTACCTCTCTTTCAAATAAAGTTGTGAATTAACGTCCTTGCTTTTACTTGCATTTATTTGGTTACTGGTAAGATTCATCATTTTGCATGTTTTGGGCTGTTTGCATTTCTTTTGTGTATTGCCTTCAAGTCTTCTGTCCATTTTTCTCCTGCGGTAGTAAGCTTTTTTAAACAACTCTCTGTATATTAAGTATATTAACCCATCCTCTGCCATAGCTATTTAAAATAGCATTGATTTGTCTTATTTCATTTATGGTATTTTCTTGCATATAGGAGGCTTTAAATTTGTATGCAGTTCAATGTTTTCCCTCATGGTTTTTGGTTTTGGTGTCAAATTTTGAAAGCTCTCCTCTGTGCTACAACCACACATACATACTCACCAGTAGTTTCATCTAGTTCTTCCAAGGTGTAATAAGACTGGGGCTTAGAGGTTGGAAGCCATTCCTAATCCTCACGTTAACCCTGTGCTGTATTCTGCTTCCACTGATCTGAGGGTTAATCTGATCTGTGCTTCAATTTCATCATAAAATATGCTTAATATTAGTATCTACTTCATAGGACCTCATAGTAATAACGGGGATAATCCATGTAAAGTATATGCATAGTGCCTGGCATATAATAAATACTAAATAAACCTTAGAGATTATTTAACTCCCTACTACAAATGAACATAAGTTTACAGAATACAATAAAACAAACCTAAACTTAATTTTTCCAAATTTTCCCCAACACTATATTTTGAATACTACATATTGTATCCCACTAATTTGAAATGCTGACACTATACACTAAATGACTCCAGGTGTTTGGATACATTTCTAGACTTTTTATTGATGTCGATTGATCTGTCTGGCTAGTAATGCAATGCCGCTACCATATTATAATCAGTATGGCTGAATAATGTTTTAATTACTTTCAGTGCAACTATCCCACCATAATTATTCTTTTTTTCAGAAAATGCCCTTGACTAATCAGGTTGCCAAAACTCCTGGTTAAAGTTCCAAGAGGGAATTAAACAAAAGTATATGAAAATGTCATTCTTCTAAAGAGCACTCCAAGTGCTCCCTCTAAATATTTGTACAGAAAGTCCAAGGTGAGCTTTTTTGTCTAAATCCTACCTTAACCTTAATCACTGTCTAGGTTCTGTCCAGTAGAATGTAAGTGTACAAAGGTCAGCACCAAATGTCAAAAAAGAAAGAAAGAAAGAGAGAGAGAGAGAGAAAGAAAAAAGAAAGAGAAAAGAATATCAGCTTATTATTTTTTTAAAGATTTTATTTATTTATTTGACAGAGAGAGAGAGAGAGAGAGAGGTCACAAGCAGGGGAGTGGGAGAGGGAGAAGCAAGCTTCCTGCTGAGCAGGGAGCCTGATGTGGGGCTCGATCCCAGGAACCTGAGCTGAAGGCAGGCGCTTAAATGACCGAGCCACCCAGGCGCCCCAGAAAAATCAGGTTTTTAAACCTTCTTTGAGAAGACCAAATTGATGAATACATTGAGTCTCTCTCCCCAAATCATTCCCTAAACTTACCCCCAGTGACCCACGAGACCCTGATTCATCACAGGATAGTGGTCAGCCAGCCCAAGCTGACCCTGCTTCATCCATTAATTACCACAAGGAGGAAGAGACCAAACGCCTACAGAAGCTGAGAATGGCAGTCAAACGCCAACAACTCCTCCTCCAAGTTCCTCTGCCCTATAGGGAATGGCTTGGTGCGCAGGGGGTTCTTACCTGCCTCTCTCCCTCCCTCACTAGGTCATCAGTCCTGTTGAGTAGGAAGTGAAGCAAGTGGCAAGAAAGAGATGCTGAAAGTATTACAGTTACACTACTCTTTGCAAGAGAGTAGATTTAAAATCCCCTCATAGAGACAGAAGGAAAAAAGGAGCCCTTTAACAACTTGTTTCAAATCAATAGATGCCATCTTCACAGTGGTCTGATTTCTGTCCCGTCTCCTATTTTAATGATTCTGGGGTTCTGTGTGCAAAGCATAAGTTTTAATAGATCACTGGATAGGCTGTATCATTAACTACTAAAACACCATGTTCACATTCCTACTCTACTGGGTTTTTATTTCATAATAATACCTTAAGGCTTTCCAAATTACTCTAAATTTATATTTTGTAAAAGGTTCTTTGGGTTCTTTAACCTTCTCCAGGGACTGGGAGGCTTAAAGGAAGATAAAATGGAAAAGAGATCTCTTAATAGAACTGTGTAAATTATGCTGAAGATAGAATAAGCAATGAGGAAAACTGCTATTTTTCAAATTAATTCTGGCCATCAAGTAGATCGGGAGTGTGAATGTGACAAAAACCATATGCAAATGTGTCTGTGATATCTTAAGGCTCAGGAGAGCTAGCGAGAGGAATGGTATGTTTAAGCAGATGTATAGAAATCAGGAGGGGAGCCTTCAAAAAGTCCTGATAAAGGGAAGGATGAAAGCACAGTTGAGAATCTGAAAGGCAGGAAAGCTCAAGGGGTTCATTAGGCTATTCAGAAAGAAATTTCAGTTTTTCTTCTGCAAAGAATTCAGAAAACAAAGAAAAAGGCAAGAAAAAGACATCTAAAGAGATCAACAGGAATCTGCAATGACTTCAAATTTCATGAGAATTTGCGCACATGATAGAAGGGCAAATAATTAAAAGGAGGATATTTGTAAAATATAGAGTCAGGAAAGCAAACACATGTAATAAGCTAAGGCTTAGAAAAATACATGTAGTAGGAAATACATTCTCCTTCCCATTTACCTCCCCTTCCTCCTCCACCTTCTTCTTTCTCTTCAAGTGCCATCCAGTTCAAGAAGGACCAGAAAAGCAATGTCTTTTGTTCCTCATAGAGGGGATGATTAATGACTGTTTGCGGGTGGAGTGTGGTTCTACCTCCCATTCTCTTCTGTAGTGGGGGCAACTGTCAATTAAAGATGGTTAAGACCAGTGTTGGCATGAAGCTAGCTGGTGGAAGAGATTGCAAAAGGCACTTTCTAATTCTTAATGCACCAAAGGCTCTCAGCCATGTTCACTTACAAGTGACCATAGCTCCCGGTTTGCCTGATACAGTCCCATTTGTGCCTGCCTTTCGGGCATACTTATTAATAGACCTCCTTTCTCTTTTAAAAATATCTTTATTGGGATGATAAATTATATGGTCATCTCGCACCTATGCCAGAATGCCGAGGGTATTTCACATTTAATTGTTTTCAATAACCTTTGAAAATCTATGGAGAACAGAAGTGGTGGTGTGAAGTTGAGATGAGCAGATGTTCTCATTTTCAAAAGTGGGAAGAAGGGAGGTGTTATTATATCTAGACTAAAGAATGCAGACTTGGTAATCTGAGGGACAGATCATCGTACAGATTTTTGTGATGACTTTGAGAGAAAGCAGCCACCAAGAGGGAACATGAATTGAGACAGACTAAATTAGGTGAGCTCCACCTTAATTCCTTCTTTATTCAGGTGACTGTAGTGCATGTCATGGGATTTCTATAGAGAGATCAAAATGGATTTTAACAAGACCTCAAAGTTCTTCTTGATATTCTTAGAGATGAGGATAGAAATATGAACTGTCATACAGTTTGTTGAATTTTAATTGGTTGAATGACTATTCCAAATAGTGTTGACGAATGTTCACTAATGAGCAACATTAACACTGCCCTTGGCACTGTCCTTTTCAATATTTTCCTCACCAAATTGGATTAAGACATGCTGATCAAAGTTACATGTGACGCATGGCAATAGCAGATACTGAGATGACAGAGTCAGAATCCAAAATTATCTCATCAGACTGGGAAAATGAACCAAGATTTAATATTAAATTTCATGGGGAGAAACAATTTCACAGGGAGAAATTTATTTTCCAAAAACAAGTTGTGCAAAAATGAGAGGATATGAGATTATGTAGTAGCACATATGAAAAAGAAATAAAGCTTTTATTTGACTAAAAGTCATATTGGGGTGAGTTGGCCACAAAAGCATTAACCTCAAAATCAAGAGGGTGATATATCAGTTGTGCTTTGAGCCCAGGGTGTCACACCCAAAATAACATGTTTCATTCTGGGAACCTCAAGCTTAAGCAACATAGTGACAAACTGGCAACGATGCAGAGAATAATCAGGATAGTAAGTTGTAACAGTCATTTTTTAAAAAGAATAATATATACAGTAGCAATAACAACGAAGATTTGCAATCCTTTGTCTACATTCTGAAATCCAAAAAGTCAGAAAACCAAAAAACGTTTAACTCAATCATTGCCAAATCCTGACCTGAAATGAGGACAGAAGGCTACTTACAGTATTTATCTATTCCAACTTGGCATGCATATTTATATGTTTATTTGCAGAAATATTCATGTACTTGATTATGGTATTCTGCCCTATGTCCCACTGGGAATATTACTTTAGCTCTTCATGTATCTCCATATTGCCTTTTAAATAAAACTACAATAATAATAATTTCAAAACTTATCTGGTTTCAAAGGCTTGGGTTAAAGGACTGAGAACTAATAACAATATTATTATATCAATACAATATATAGTAGTATGTATTATAGGATATAATATCATTAACAATAATAACAATAACATCATCGATAACAATAGCTAATATGGGAATAGCACTATGTGTCATGGTGGTGTCACAGCATTCAGACCAGCAAAGGCATCACTGCAGCAGAGGTTAGGACCCAAGAGCAACCCACGGCCATGAGAAGCAACAAGAGTAGACTGTCAGACTTTTGCCTCTCTCTTCATCTGCCATCTGTTGACTGGGTGCACCCCCAACATCCTTGGACAACTTAAGGAGAAGACCTTGAATGTGAGATAATGGACTTATAGGACATATAGGGGTGTTTTGCAAGGTGGATCCCTTTGAGTAGGCTTTACTGGGGAAAGGGGAAACTTACAAAGAGAGGATCAGAAGAGGACATGGGGCACCCATCCTTCTATTGTCTTCATAGAAAGGTATGGGGCTTGAGTGAGCTGCTAGATAGAGTGTGCGTGGGTGGCTTTTCTTTCCCTTTTAAAGGGTAAGCTTAGGCTTGTCAAATTTGTCATGGTACATGCTGAGTTCTAATAACTGCTAACTTATTAGTTATTTTGAGTGTTCAATCCCTCCAAATATGCTGTTCTGAATTCTAACATTCAGAAGTATGTCTGGAACATAAAAGTTTAAAGAGACATTAGTGGAAAAGGTAGACTATATGACCTCTAAGTTATTTTCCAATTCAGAGTGTCTTTGGTTTTACTAGATGCTCTGGAGAAACATTCCATATTATTAATATTTCCTCTAATCTTAGTTGGCATTCTATTAGCGTTCTTCACTGATACCACACAGTGAATAGAGAATTTAAATATGTCAGTATAGACCTTTGTCCTCAATTCTATTAACTGATTCAGTGCAATATAAACTGCACTCAGGTTGAACATCATTTCTACCTAACTCAAACACTATAATTCAATCTCTTCTGATTCTTATTCCATCTTTCAACCCGACAGCCTCTTCCCATTTATTTCCTTCCCCTTCTCATGCTTCAGACTCAACAAAATCCATATTCCAGCTCTACTGTACTGCTTACCAGAGATTTGATAATCCCCAAATAGCAACTAGGTAAATTTATAGTTGTCTGTGTCATAACAGCTGGGGAATATAAAAGGCAGTGTGTTTTTCCCTAGTCATAATCCTTAAATGCAGGTGATAACATCTTCTGTGATCTATTTGGGATTCTTTCTCCTTTAAATAAGAGAGTACATTGTCTTCCTGCAGTGGGTGCTCACGCTCCCAAAACTGTATCTACAGTAATGTATCAAAGCATCTCAGTGTTGCTAAGCCTCACATTAGCTATGTTCAGTCAGACTATGCAGTGGATCAAATTTAGATTTTTAGGAAACCTACCAGGTGCTATGTTATGCACTGTGTTAGACACTGGGAAAATAATTATAGTTCCTGGCCCTCAAGAACTCACAATGTAAAATAAAAAAAATAACTATAATTTAATGTAATAAGTATAATAAAGGAGAGAGGTACAACTGGCCAGCCCGAGGGTCATGTGATTCCCCAGACAGGAGGAAACATCATTTGTTCTGAGCAAGTTACCATGGCAAAAAGCACGCCAGCTGACCATTTAGCCAAATTACATCGGTGACAGTCATCTAGCAATTGCCCTTAGGTTTGTACATAGCTGAGCACAAAACCTGGGTCAGGAAAAATAATTGAAAAAGAAAAAACTAAATGATTGGAGTTCTGGTCACATTTCCAGGAGATCTAAAGTACACTGATGTGCCATAAATGCAAAAATTAATGTGGGTCAAGCCCTCCATCTTCAGGGTGGTGGTACAAGGACAGGAAAGGAACTTCCAGGCCAATCACCTCAAGCTCAAATAGCCTATTTTTTCCTCTTTTCTTCCCCCCCAACTTTTTTTTTAAATCCCAGTGAGCTATTTAAATGTCATTTTCTACATGTGCCATGACAGAAATGTGGGAAGTGGGAAGCACTGCAAGGATAAGCCACAGACGTTTAGATTAAAATTAAACTGATTAATTGATTCACTGATTTATTTTTTCCTTGATAAAGATATTAGTGGATGTCATCGGTTTGAAGCAGGAATATTGACGAAACCCAAACATGAGCAGCACGAAGATTTGGTATTTAACTTTGTGATTTACTGATTTGTTTTTGAGAACTGCTTCTGTGGATAGGATTTATATAGATCTTAAAAAAAAATTGACTTCTACTCTTTATATTTTTTATATTCAAGATATATCTGTTATATGTAAATAGCTGATGAGTAGATATAGATTAGTGTCCTGAATTCAAGGAAAATCCAATAATATCATGGAGGAATCTGATTTTGAAGTCTCTGCAACTGTTGAGCAGCTCAAGCTTTTCACCCATAAGGAGTCTTGAGTGTGGGGTGCCTGGGTGGCTCAGTTGGTTGAGCGACTGCCTTCAGCTCAGGTCATGATCCTGGAGTCCTGGGATCGGGTCCAGCATCGGGCTCCCTGCTCGGCGGGGGGTCTGCTTCTCCCTCTGACCCTCTTCCCTCTCGTGCTCTCTCTCATCCTCTCTCTCTCTCAAATAAATAAATAAAACCTTAAAAAATAAAATTTATTAAGGAGTCTTGAGTGTTACATTTGTGTGAAGTTGGGAATCTTCTGACAGATTCTCTGGGCAAGGCAAAGAAAAATAACAATGTAGCAAAAGGGAGATCTCTTTATCTGAGCTGCTTAAAGCACTTTTAAAGCAGTGGTTCCCCTCTTTCCGATAAACTAAGAATACTCCTTAGACATATTCGTATAAACAAAAAAACAAAACCAAAACACGAAAACCAACAAATTCTATTTTGTAAACCATCTTCCACTAAGAGGTATTCCACTACCTGGAAAACACTATGCATCTTCCGTGTGCTTGCTGCTGCCTTCTTTTTGACGGATACCCCAGGGTCATGGCTCTGGCTGCACATAGTGTCTCAATTTCAGGAAAACAGGGAGTTTTTCTAAATTGACTCATGGTGAGGGCAGAGAGACCTCCAATCAAACGCTAGGTTTCCTCCACTGTTTTAAATTTAGATGACAAAAATACAATTTTAACTAATAATTTGAAAACTGTTTTTAATTCAGAGATGTCTTTGAAACTCTGTAAATCATTCTCTTCTTTTTTAAGATTTTATTTATTTATTTGACAGAGAGACAGTGAGAGAGGGAACACAAGCAGGGGGAGTGGGAGAGGGAGAAGCAGGCTCCCCATGGAGCAGGGAGCCCCACTTGGGGCCCGATCCCAGGACCCTAGGATCATGACCTGAGCTGAAGGCAGATACTTAACAACTGAGCCACCCAGGCGCCCCTCTGTAAATCATCCTTATTAAAGCTTCCCATTTGAGCACCTTTCTTAAATCCTGTCTTTCTTTCAAATTCCTGAAGCTTCTGTCTACAAAGCACTCCATTACATTGTTTCTTCCTATTTTCCTACCATTTTATTCACTCAGCTTCCCTTTATTAATTCAATAAAAATTATGTGCCAGGGTCTATGCTACTGATTAAAATTTAAAAGATGGGCAAAGTGCAGCCCCTCCCCTCAAGGGGCTTATAGTCCAATGGAGAACACTCTACTAGTCCCTTTTTTAAATTAGTTCAATACTTAATTTTTATACCTCTAAAAGTATCACATAAAATGTGCATACTACAGAAAATCTTTCCCAAACTGATATTCTACCTACTATTATTTTTGGATGCATGGACAAACAATACATAATTAAAACCTAGAATTTCCTCTGATATAAAATTTTAAATGAGGATATATTAAAATAAAGTTAATCACAGAATTTTAGAGCAGGAAGTGGTCTGTAGAGCTCTTTTAGTGTAATGTTCTCATCTTCCTGACAAAACACTAGTGCCTAGAAAGTGAAATCATTTTATTTACTCAATAAATATAATTGGAGCATCAACCATATGCCAGGCACTGAGGTAGATGCTGGAAATACAGTAATGAATGAGATCCACACGACTTGACTGTGTCATTAATAAATAATTACACACATAATTTAATTATAATTGTAATTGCTATAATTGAGAAGTAGGAGAGGCTGAAAAAGTACAAAAAACAGGGTGATGAAACCCAGCTGTACATTCAGGGGCTACTTCTCTCAGAAGGCCTCATTAAAGATGGGACTTAATGAGCAGGAGGCTCACTCAGGTCGTATAGCTAGTGAGACGTACAACTGGAACTGAAAGTAAAGTTTCTGAAGGCATGAGTGGCATATTCTCTGCTATAAATTGGCAAGTTTCCTACTAGTGGTTATCTATGGTGCATTGACGATGAAATTGTCAGTAGAAGATTATCTCTTTTCCTTATAAGCTTACCTCGTTCCTACCTGACAGTCTGCTCATCTTTCAACAACAGTGTTGCCAACATATATAAACCCCATTATCTTTGATCAATAAGCACTTATTGCAACTTGTTGAAGTTTCCCAATAAGTAGAACTTGCTTTTTAGTTGTTTTGTATCTTTAATGCCTTTTATGTCCAGAAAAATGATTATTAAATCTATTTTTTTTGCAGGCGATGATAATAGAATTGAGGAAATGCAGTATATACACATATATTAAATATCTGGATGTGTATTTTTCCAATAATTTCTTTCTGATAGTGAGGTCTTTCCCCTCCATGCCATGCAATACAATCTCTTTAACAAAGCAAAGTAAGGAAGGAGTATTTTAGATTTATAACTCCTGTAAATAACCTATTTATCACTAACGTACCCATTTTATCATTGTCTATGTGCCCTGACATAGCACTGACTAATATTATTAGCAGTGTGCTTTGCTTAGGGGGATGCAAAGATAACCAACCTCATGCTGTTCACCCAGAAATATTTGTTACCTCCAACTTTTTGGTGAAATTCAGGTACCATCTGTGGTAATGAACAACATCCTCAGTGCTCGCCAAAGGAGGCCAGTCAGTTCTTCTTTGTGGCTATCAATTCACTTTTATTGATTCATACAGGTACACACACACACACACACACACACACACACACGTGCATGTGTCTGAGTTACACTACCATCTTTTCCCTCTTTTCTGTGTATGGTTGCTTAAGATAAGGAAAAAAAACTTACTCATTTTTAGAAGCTAATAAGTGATTCTGGAACTTATGAATAAGTACTTTAGAAATATCTGAAGGAACAGTGAGCAGGTGGAGGAAAGAAATAGCTAGGCAGCCAATTCTTTGACTCCTTAGTCCCTATATTTTTGATGTCTCATTTTCAGCAGATTCTCCTGCAGAACAACCAGCCCCTAACAAGTCCCCTCCCCCTATTATTTTAGGATTCCTCAACGGGTATCTCATTATTGAACAAAAGTTGTTCTCTACTGCCCTGTGGCAGCAGCTTTGTCATCTTCACCAGCTCTGGCGCCCTTCAGAGAGTAGTCTGTCCTCTATGTCTGCAAGCCCCTGGGAGCTGCTCATCACTTCCACTTATCCTGTCCATTGCAAGAACTGAATCTACAAAGGTGCTCTCCCAGTGATCCCAAAGCTACAGGCGCTACTCCCTGACCCATGACACATTACCGTAAGATTGCTAAGTAACCAGAAAATACAGTGCATACCTCTTATCCCAGCACCTATTCCTTATCATGGAAAAGGAAAACCTAGGCTGAAACTCAAAGATTTGGAGATCTGAGAAGTTTCCTCTAAAGTGAACCAACCAATCACCTACAAGAGAGCAGGGACGTTGTCTGATTCCCAAGCATCTAGACTTCCGGGTATCATGACTACTTGTATTTTCTTTCAATTGCTAGATACATATTTTTAGAGGCTGATATAGGAAGATCCCTCTCAAATGGTAAGTTAGCTTGAATGATCACCCCTTCCCCAAATCCATATTTCTAATCATAAATGATTATGTATCCAGGCAGGTATTCCACAAAGACACAATTAATTTCAATTAATTTTTTTTTTACTCTAGACATTATTTTTTTCCCTTTTTCCATTATCCACTGTATTCATTATTTTTAGTCAGTTCTCATGGATAATCCTCTCCCCTCTTTATGAATGTGTTTTACTTTGATTTTATGAGCTATCCTAAACCCAATACCTAGAAATAAGTTAGCAGCTGCTCTAAGTATAAAGAGCCTCATTCAAAGCCAGGAAACTTCAAAACTAAACTGGATATACCCTTACTAATTCCCAAAACACTTTTGGGAATTATTCTTTCTTAGCAGGGATCTCCTTAACCCATATGTTTATTTCCCCTCTTCTACTAAGTGATTCTTAGGGATAAATATTATCTTTTGTCATATCCCACCTTGACCACATGCCTGACTCATAATAAGCACTCACGAAATGCCTGTTGAAGGACTCACTGAATGACCAAACGAACAAATGAATGAGTGAATGACTAACAACAGACTCCCTTTATCGAAGACAATAATATTAATCAGGCGCCGTGTCAGACAGTTTTTATTAATGATCTGATTTAATTTTCATAATGCTGTAAAGCAGGCATTATCGTTCCCAATTTGCAGATGAGACAACTGCCACTTAGAGAGCGTAAGCAACTTGACAAAGGTTACAAATCTCATAAATGAGAGCTTTCATTTGAACTCAAGGCTGTCTATCTTAAAACCTGTCCTCTTATTCACGAGGACGGGTCTCAGCCCAGTGTGGTCTGCACTGCTCTGCCCGCCATGTTTACCACAGGAGGTTTTGCCACCACACAGCCTCACCCGTTCCTTTACATTTTGCTTCTGGCTTCTTTGGGGCTACAATGCAAAAGTTGAGTGTTTGCAATGGAAACTGTCTAGCCTGGAAGGCTAAATGATTTATTACCCAGCCCTTTACAGAAGAGGTGTGTGCTCCCCGCCCTAGGATATACTGAAGGCACAGACCACAGGGGTAAGAGGGATGGGGAGGGAAAAGCAGGGAATCTTGCCCCAGTGAGAGATGTGGTTTCCATATTTGCTGAACCCACAATTTTCTCCCCGCCTCCAATTTAACACAACTGGGTTATTGTGGGATTGCACAACTCCCCGGCAAGGCCCTAATTTAAATTCCACCAGCCGTAGGTGAGTTAACGTTGGTCTTGTCCTGTTGCTGCTGCCACCTTATCTCCTTTCCATCCCTGTGTGGTGCGATGGCTCACTCATTCCCTGTGCAGCCTCTGATATTTCAAGATGAGAACAGTAGAGAGCTGAAACTCTTGTTAAACAATTAATTAGGCTTTCAAAGGGCAGAGATAAGATAATCACGTTCTTCAGTTCTCAATGTAAAGTGTGAAGACATCTCAGAACTTAGTAAGCCTTTCTCTTCTCCTGGATTTCTCTTTCTCCCCTACATCTTGTCTTCCTCCCCCATCTCTCCACTTAACTCTTCATATACACCTCTTACTGAACGTTAAGTGTTTGTTGCGCTAATTAAATAAAAGTCAATGCTCCTTTCTTAATATTAAACAGGGCATTTAAATATGTTAACATCTGACATAAGTTACACAGACAAGATATTTTTGCCCAGGCAAGGGCCTAGAGATGAACTGCTTTTGCTGGAAAGACTTACAGTCTTTGGAAGATGGGCAGGTCCTTCTCTCCCATTGCTCTTTTTATTTATTTTTACTATGAAATATATCACATATACAGTTAGGAGTAAATTAAAGGCCCCCTGGGAGAAAACAAATTTGCATTCTCTTTTCTGTAAGATAATTATTAAAACATTTCTGAGATTTATAGATAACCCGAAATAAGATCAAAAGGCAGTAAGTTGTGACCTCCATGAAATAAGGAAGGTGTTAAATTTGTTCACTATTGTATTCTACATTACCTAGTGCAGTGCCTGGTATGTAAAATTCGTGGATGTAGGGAAGGTAAGCAGGAGGGAGGAAATGATGCATTTTGAGTGTTATCTCACTTGGTTTCCAGTATCTTTTGCAATGACTTCTTTCGGGTATGAAACTATGAAAGAGAATACCCTGTTTCACATTTTGATAGATGAAGTTTGAGGGGGCATGGCCGAACTCTGATTCTGAGGCAGAGGTGTCCTCAAGCAACACGCTGAAGATATCAGAAGATGGCTTGGGGGTCCTCCATATCTGCAGGGCTGTAAGACTAATTGCACTGGGACACCATCAGGAGAAGCAAAAACCAGTAAGTGGCCTGTCCAGCAGCAGCACCTGAAGAGTCTAGCCTGGAGAAGTTTTGCTGCTTTCTAGATATGGAAGCAGATCTGTGACAAGAGGGATAGATTCATGCTAACATGTAACCAGTGCTGTGGATTCTCAGGATTATCTGGGCAGGGAAAGTCTGGGAAAAGCCTGGATGTTCTACTAGTTGAGAATTGGGAGCCCACACACCTCATGCTCTGTGTATTGTGTGAGGGCTGACTGCGTTAATCACAGGTTGTTGAAGCCCAGAAGCTTGGCACTTCCATGTCACCCTCTATTGCCTTTCTACACCGTGACCTCAGTGGAAAACAATGTGCCAACAGCTCAACAAATCTGTTACCAATTTCTTCAGCCCAAAGGTATGTGACAGACTAGCCAGAAATCATTGGCTTGGCTTGTCCCTATCAGGATGCCTAAACCCCTACAATTCTAATAGCTCATCTCCATCTGTTTTTATCTATATATATTTATATACATATATTTTTTACTATGAAATATACCACATATACAGAAAACTGAACAAAACCTAATCATACACCCTAATGAATTCTTACAAAACAGACCCCTGTGTAACCACCACATGGGTCAGGAGATACAGCACAGTGGGCATTTTAAGATTACTACTCTGCACCCCGTGTACCCTCACAGACCCTCCTATACTTTTCCCAGTCACAAAGCTCTCCTCTTGTCAAAAGAGAAGCCCTCTTACTTTTAAGACAATTATTTCCTTGATTTATGTTTTATCATTTCCACCTAAATGTGCATCTTGTGCATCCCTAAGCCTTTTAGTTTAATTTTTCCTGTTTTTTAAACTTTATATAAATAAAATCAACCTTTTTTTTTTCCTATTTGAACTTTACCTAGTGGAATCAGTTTATCTGTTTGGCTACTTTTGATTTTGTTCACTGTTATGGTTATATGTACTTCATTCTTTTCATTGCTGAATAGTATTCCATTAGACAGACAAGCGATAATTTGTATATCTATTCTAGCATCAGTGAACATATGGGTTATTTCTAGTTTGGCTTTATGCACATCACTATTATAAACATTATTCTTTTAAATATGTCCTGATACAAAGAGATGTGTATTCCATTAAGTATATAACTAAGAATGAGACTGGTAGATCAGTTGGCATGCCTATCTTCAGGTAGTGCCCAACTGATTTACAGCGTGGTTGAGTCAATTATTCTCCTACAAGCACTATATGAGAATTTTTACAGCTTCAGATCCTTGCCAATATGTGATATTCTCAGTATTATTTATAGATAGATATGGATAGATTCTTATAGATAGATATTCTTATCTTATTGGGGTTTTAATTTGTATTTATTAGATTATAGATTATTCATGGGATTTAAAATCATTTTAACTTTTTTTTGTTTGTGAAGTATATATTCAAATTACCTGTTTTTTTTTTCTCTTGGGTTGTCTGCCTTTTTCTCAATGATCTGTCATATTCTTTTCTTAATATATACATAAGCCAGAATATATACAAGCACTTCACTTGTTATATATATTGCCAGTAGCCTGTCCCATACTCTGGCTTGCCTTTTTACTTTCCCTAAATCCACTAGGAGGAGACTTATGTTAGGAATTGTTAATTAAACCTAGAAAAAAAATGGGAAGTCGGAAAAGGTCATTTGAAGGTAAATCTTGAATACATTCATTTTTTTTCCAGAAAATTAAGGAGGTTTCCAATGAATAGAACAAAATAACAAGGCTAAAGAGAATATAACCAAAACTTGACAGATCATACTTTGGGAGTAAAAGAGACTATGAAGGAAGAATGGGTAATAGAAAAGCAAAGGATCAAACTTTGATAGCCATATTTAGAGGAGCTGTCAAAAAAAAAATAGAACAATGAGATAAGAAAGTTAAAGAGTGGCCCCCAAAGCAGGAAAAAATTCAGGTCAAGAGAGTATTATTAATGATCTCAATGGCAGAACTGTAACAGACATGATGTTTAATCTTATGTGTCAACTTGGCTAGCCTCTGGGGTCCAGCTGTTTGGTCAAACACTGGTCTAGATGTTACTGTGAGGTATTATTTTCATTGTGATTAACATTTAAATCAGTAGACTTTGAATAAAGCAGATTATGTTTCATGACGTGAGTAGGTCTCATCCAAACAGTTGAAGACTTTAAAGGGAACACTGAGATCCCAGAGAATAAAGGAGTTCTGCCTCCAGACCGGCTTGGGATACCAGACCAAATATATCAGCTTTTTCCAGCCTGCCAGGTTTGTTGTTCACTGGACTGGCCTGCAGATTCTGAACTCACCAGCCACTACAACTGTATGAGCCACCTCCTTAAGAGAAATCTCTCTCTACAGATTTACATATTATTGGTTTTCTTTCTCTGAAGAACATTGACCAATGTACCAGATGACCCAAGTGTTCTAAATATAGCCTGGTAACGTATGAACAGAGATGGAAGCAAAGTTTATTGGAATTAAGAAAACTGAGTCAATATCATGCTTGGATTAATTTCAGAACCATTGAGGATAATGAGAGAAATCATATGTTTATCACTGAAGTTATTGAGAAAAGTAAGTATTCTAAATGGGAATGAATGATGCCAACAAGAACTGGGGAGAGCAGTATATAAGGAGAGCATGGACCTTCAAAGAAGAGTGATTGTTGAGCATTGGTGGTGGAACAGGGTCTCAATGGGAACAAACACGGACTCCTCTTTCTTGTCTTACTAATTCAACTGAGAGAACAGTGCTCTTGACTGAAGAAAGTTTCCAAAAAAGGTCTATTCATCACCTTTTCAGTGATCAATGGAATCCTGGGTATAATTAAGGAAAGGCAAAAGGAGTCTCTAAGATTTAGAAGCATATTTTCACTTAAAATAAATATTCCCTGTGGTTTAAGAAAAAGGTTAAGAACAGAAATGCGGTTGTGCGGTGGAGTAGAGTTAAGCTGGGTGTCAATAAAAGGGAGTTTTGGAAGTTGTAGATAGAAAGGAAGAAGATAGAAGATTGGCAGGTCCTATAGGCTATCTATCAGCTTCAGAGTCACAGAGATCTGAGTTTAAATTCTGCACTCCTACTCCCATCCCCCATAACACACCAACACTTACAACCTGTGTGACTATGCAGTGTGAAGCAGAGTTTTCCAGAAGTGACCCTGAATACTCTTGCAGTCATCTAAACAATAAATAGCTAGACTTTTCCCAAGGTATAGGGTTATAATGTTCTCCTCACACCAAAAGAAGGACTGCACCATCCCCAGATTCTCAGCATCTGGCTTTCTCACATGACTGCAGTAAATAGCTGACAACTAAATGCAGAATGTCTGTCATCCAAAAAAATCTATTTGCACTGTCTTGACAGGTTGCTCATTCCCTGGCCCCATAAAAAGAGAGAGCAGTTAGGGGCAATGTTCCTCCACTGGAAGATAAACCCACTGTGTATCCAGCAGGGGGCTGGCCTTTATCCACCTCTCGGATGAGATGTTGAAAGTCTCTGGGAATGTGTTCCTCTCTTACTGACATTAACTTGTAGGATTCCCCAGTAAAGCCCATGGGATTCTACAGACTCCATCTTGAGCTCTGTTGCACAATAGTGACCTGAGACAGGTAACAGGTAACTTTGAAACCCTAATCTGTAAAATAGAAATTATGCCAACTACAATAATGAGTTATTGTGAAGATTGAGCAAGATAATGTGTTTAAGATGCTTAGCACACACAGGGCCTTTTTTATACAGCTAATAGAAGAAAATTAAGTTATGGTTAAAATAATTAAAACCAAGTAGACTCAATTTCCCAATTAAATGATAACGCCATGGTTCTGGCCTCAACAAAAATCGCTTTTTATATAACTGAATAGAAAGTGCCCATTAGAGTGGGGGGGGTTCGATTAGGGGTAGGGTGGCTGGAAAGGATATTAGAAAAAAGGTAGGACCTGGCAGGAGTAGATCTACCTCTGCAAATTTATCCCACTAACAGCTGTACATTGCATTTTCACTTGTAAGAATGACCCAATAGCTACTTTCTTTATGTTTGTGTGTGTGTGTGTGTGTGTGTGTGTGTGTATGTGTGTGTGTGTGTATATATATATATATATAATTTATGAATATACCAAATATATGAGTAGATGTCTCTGAATGATCATGGGTACATCTTTTGCTATATGTCTGAACTCTGAGAGACTGTATCTATGTGTAACAGTTGCTGGATTAATTAAATATTTGGGGGATGGGGGTCTAGCTTCTTCTGTTTAAGGTGACACAGACAGAGAACTGTGAGCTGGGAAAGTCTCTCGTTATTATAAGGAAGCTGTCCAGAGGAAAATATAAAAGATAAGGTCTAATTGTATAAAGTAGTCAAAGCAAAGGCCAATTCTTGTGTTGGATCTGCTTCTGAATTTACTGCTACTGCTACTAGGGCTGGTCAGAAGGACCAAAACTTCAGACATGGGTAAGGAAACATTAGAGGAATGAGACTTCACGTGGGCCCACTGAGGTGCAGTGTGTGTGCCTGTAGGGATGAGACCAGGGTCCAGCAAGGAGGAAAGTGAGCCTATGAGCAGGAGAGTGAGTGGAGCCCATCAGCTTCTTCATGCTGCCCTTGTTCAAGAACAGAGCTAGCGGGGGAGGAAGAAGAGGAGACCAGCCCTCGGAAAAACTCCCTACAGATAACTCAAGGAATGCCACTCAATCAGAATTTAATCCTTTACACTACTCAGATCTTTGGGTTTTTTTAAGTGCAAATACAAACAAGAATAATCAAAATCTTATAAATTAACGGACACTGAGCTCCAAGCGTAAAGGAGTGTACAAAGCTTTTTCTCAATGGTAGTTTTAGGATGGGGTAGAGAGAAGACCAGAGCTCTGGAATTCTGAGGGAGGAAGAAACAGGAAACAGGAAGGAGAGGGAACAAGAAGAGAAAGGCAGTCATGGAAGACAATGTAGCCTAATCACAATGTGGAGTCAGGCTTTTCTGATGAGGAGGACCTTGACATAGGAGTGGGAGGGCTAACACTCTCTGAACAGTTGTCAGTCCTACTGTGTACCACTGAAGTCAGAAAAACACCCTGAGTATCAGAATTTAATTTTCACTCCTCCATCTTTGAAGTTCTGTTATAACTGGGTCAAACTCTGGAATAATGGCAAATATAAAGACTGGCTATAGAATGAGTGGTAAAAACAACAGTGAGGAAATGTCTCCTTGTTGAGTCCCAAAGGCCTCTAGATGTTACCCACCAAGGATAATGATTGCAAAGGCCACTCTCTATGGCCTTGCTGTCAACACTAGGTGACATGTGTCAAAGGTGTTGAGAAGGGAGGTGTCTGTCTCAGGACAAAGCATTACTCTTCCACGTGGAAGGTGTGTTCAATATGTCATCTTGGGAAGATTGAACTCTTCTAGCAGCATATAATGGAAACATACTATGGCACTGAGCAATAAACTGAGAATATTTCAGAATCTCAAAGACTACACTCAATATTGCTTCTCTTAACTGCAGAATACAGAATTTCACACTGCTCTAACTGGAAACAAGAAAAAACAAAACAAAACAAAACTGCGATCTTTCTCTATCCCCTACCACTGTAGAGTTCCTTACTAACTTCGAATTTAGTGAAGATTACTTTAACTGAGTTATTCCTTCAGGAGTTGATTCCTACCAAATGTCAAATCCTGAAAAACTAAAATAATCACCTTCCAAATAACAATCTTGTAAAACAGACGCAAGATCAGAAAGTTAGTATAGGTCATACTTTATGGGCAAATTCTTTTCACAGCCTAATGCTTTGTGTATTTAACTATTCTCATTAATTTATTTTAGCATCGAGAATGGTGTTCCCCTCCTCCTGCTTCAGCATCCAAACCCTCAACAGGGACGAGCTGGCTGTAAAAGTAAATAACTTTATTATCATCTTAAACTTCGTTAACATTAATTAGACATGCTACCTCCCTGAAAGAACACAACAGTCATTTTACTGGAATAACAAATGACAAAACAGAAAAACAAATTGTCAACACAGGTACAAAAAGCCTGCTAATTTATTGAGGCTGGTGGATAATAGGAAGTGTTATATTAACAATATTCCTTTGTGATCCATTTTCAACCATACCCTTTCATTAGCAATGTTTCTTTTCCCAATTTTAAAAGTAATAAACATCATTTTGAAAAACCAAGGAGATAGAGAAAAACACAAGAAAACAAGCAGAATTAATAATAAAGCTAGTCATTGGAATTTGGCAACATTCTTCTGTCAGTGTTTTGGCATATGTAAGTACTACACACTACCCTTGTATATGCTTTGCATTTTATACTTATAAGGATGTTCTCTGTTCATTAAATTATTGTAACCTTCATGCCTATACTACATTCCATTTTATTGCCACTGGTGTGTCTTTTTTTCCTAACATAAAAAGCTTTAATAAGAATCTTTATGCACAAATACTTTTTAATTTCAGATTGCTTGTTAGAGTAAAATTCCTGGAAGCAGTACTTCTGAACCAAAAGGTAAAAAGGGAATAGCTGACAAGTTATTTTCCAGAAACTTTTCTTTATTTTAGAACCTATTTCATCTTTTGCCTGCCATCTAAAAGAGGACTCTCATCTCTGTACCTGCTCATCAACCCAAAATATTTCTTCTGGATATACTTTCAAATTCCATAGGTGAAAAATGGTATCTCAAGTTATAATATGTTTAATTGATTGTTTCTAAAGTTTAAAGAGTTTTCATAGTCAAGTATAGTTTCTTTCATGAATTCTTTGAATATGTCCTTTGTTGACTGATATTTGGGGATTTTGAGAGAGGTTGCTAGAAATCTGTATGGCCATTGTAAAAATTCAAAATATTAACTTTTTCTCTTATATTTGAAGCAAATATTTCCCCCAGCTATTTTTAAATTTAATTCATAGTGTTTAAGCTTCTTATTTAGTTAAAACTATGTGGGTTTTTTTCTCAGTTCCTTTAAGTTTATAAAATTTCCTTCCCTTCTTCAGATTAGCTATGCACTATCTGTATTTTTTTTGAATACTTGATCTATGGTTTGTTATTGCACATAAGACCGTGATCAGATCCCACTGGAATTATATTGGTTTATGATATGAGGTGAGAGTAAAGCTTGAGCCTTTATCAAATAGGAAAGTACATTATTTTCCCCCAGTAATTTGTGATACTTTTTTTTCAGAAATTCAATTCTAGTTGAATTGAATTTCTGAAAATCTGGGAATTGAAATTCCCAGAATCTACTCCTGTTTAAGCCAATCTAATTTTACTTTTAATGTTGTCTACAGATTTTTTAAAAAAATACTTCCTTTTTATTTGTTATTGTTAAAAGTAATTGAAACCAAAACTTGTTAATGAAATTAGCTAACAAAATTTTCCATTGCTGACCAGATATTATTAAAAAAACATTGAACCTATCATGTTTAATGGTGCATAGATTTTCCCAAGCTGGATAACTGTGAAATGGAGTGTAACCAATGATTTGAGTGTAACTGTGATTAAACTTTCCAATGTTGGAAGACACTTTTAATGGGAGCTATTATCTATATTTATAGCAGTTTCATTTTTTTTACTTCAGCTGTTTCTTACTCATTTTTTCCTCCTTTATTTTTGCAGTTGATTTGCAAAGTATTCCGTTAATTGTCTCATAAGTGTCACATCTACGGAAAATTCTTAGCATGTCTTAAAGTGAGCAAGAAAGCTCTTGAGTGTTGAAATGTACTAAGTCTTATTTTAGATCTCTGTTTCTCATCCAGGTTCTGCTTAGACAAACCTAGTTGGATATAATGATGCTATCATGCATTTGCTAGTAAATTATATTAGTCTGGGTCAATCAGACCCTTGAGATATGTCTATCCCTCTAGGTTCCTTGCCTGAACTAGATGTTCATGCAATTCCTGTCTAGCTCCAAAGTCCAGCCAGAGGCATTTAAGCTGGCAAACAATGGTCTCTTGCCTTGACAGTGTCATGTGTCTAGAGGTCTAAGCTTAAAATTGAGAAACAGAATCTGTGTGACCCTATCTAATGCTGAACCCTAGCCTTTGTCTGCATTCCTGGTCTTGTATCATGGATCTCCTATGCAAAAGTAGTGATTTTTAAGGATCTCTTTCTGTTCCTAGTAGGATTGCCTGGATGAGGTGACTTTTCCAGGAGCAGATAGGGTGGGGTAGGGAGCAGAAGGGTTGAGGGGACTATATTCAAGAATAACAAGTTCTCGGAAGAGAGCCACATCATGATGCATCACAATAAATACTAAGTTAGTGATACATGAAAATATTGCTATATTATTTAAGATATATTATCATTTAAACGAAATAAGAAAAGGAAAAAAAATACCCAGGCTGATATCTTCTATAATTTGAGAAACACCTACTTTGTGCCAAGAACTATATCATGTACTAGAGACACAGGATTAAAGATATGGTCTCTGTTCCCAAGGAGCTCATAGCATGGCGACCAGGCTCACTAGGAAGCAGTCTAAGAACTATGAGAGAGAAGCAGGGAAGGATAGGGAGCAGATGGGATGGATGTCCAGCTCAGACTGTAAACATCTGGAAGGAGATTGTGAGCTATGAACTGGATGTTAAAAGAAGCGAGTTTCAAGCAGATGAAATAGCACATAAGAAAGCTCAAAGCTGTGAGAAAATAGACCATTAAGGGCCCTACAATATTCCGGCAAAGGTCTTAATTTGTCAATGGCAAGAGACGAAAATGAAGGGTTTAACAGGGTCAAATGGTTAAGGTTCTTATATGTGTTGCTAAGGATTTTGGATTCTATTCTAGGCCAATGGGAGGTACTGAGGATTTTAAGTAGTCAGGGGGTATGCTCAGATTTGCCTTTTGGAAAGATTTCTTGGGCTGTAACCCTGTCATTGAGGAAGGATGGGAGACACGCAGGGGTAGAAGGGATGAAGGACCATTCTAGCAACTCAGAAATTCTCTGACTCTGAAGAAAGACACTGAAGAATGAAGGGAGGCAAAATATGATTGTGGGTTATATGGTTAAGGAGACGGGATACGGAAAGGGATACGGAAAAGAGTGGGGGCATGTCTAGGATTCCCCAGATTTCTGGCTTTGGCAACCAGGTAAAATGGGATGGCATTCACAGTGTGAGGGAGATTTGATTGAAGATGGATAGAATTAGCTTGAATGACCTGCCAAATGTTCCAGTGGCCATGCAGGGCTGGGATAGGGTGAGGTGGATGAGGTCAGTGGGGCATTCAACTGGATACAAATATTACAGGGGGGAAAAAGTCAGTGACCAGGATAAATCCTACCCTAATAGAAATACGTTTTTAAAATCAGAATTAAGGCAAAAATCCATGAACAAAATATCAAAATATTAAATAAAGGCGAGGTCAGTATCAGCGTCGTGCCACCATGAGGAACAAGAGGAAAACCAGGGACCCGATTCCAGCACTGGGGGCGTGGTGACAGTGGAGAGCAGTGGGGAGCCCCCACCCCTTGAAGGAAGCTGGGATTGACAAAGATCAGATAGTACCCAGGTAGGCGGAAGGCTTAGAGAAGATGGATCTTTGGTGGGCTTCTTTTGCTTTGTTTTTTGTCTTGTTTGTTTTTAGCTTTTGAGGTATCGAGAAATAAAATTGTGAGATATTTAAAGTGTACATCGTGCACATTGTGAAAGAATCCTTCTCATCTAGTGAATTAACCCAAGGGAGGTGTTTTTATTTATTTTTTTCCTTTTCTTTTATGGGAGAAGAAACTTGAGCATGTTTATTTTCTGAGGTCAAAAAGAGCTGCGGGTGGAGGAAGGGCGTGGAGAGCAAGAAATCAGAGAAGCATGGAGTTAAGGGCATGGGGCTGAGGATGGGGAGGGACTAATTGTGGACGAGTTAGTAAGGAAAGGTCTGCAGAACTAAGGGGGTTTCCACTTAACTGAATGTGAAGAAAAGTGCTTTTATCATCCCAGTAACTCATCAGCACATCTCCCCTCTGCAGGTCATCTGCTTTTTCTTCTGAAATGTTTATAACATTTATATTCACCTTTCTGCATTTCTCCCCATCCCCAAATTTAGAGGAATTAGTATGCAATACTTATCCTCCTGTAATCTCCCTCTCTTTTGAGCATCAATCAGCAGTTACTAATGTGAAGATTTAACAAAGGAGGAACAAAAAAGCATTACAAACACTGTTTGATGAAAATGCTAGAAACGGTGCTTAAGTGCTGCTCACATCGTTTGCAAAGAGCTCTTGCTCAACCTTTGGGCGGGAATTATACTCCTGGCAGCAATGGCTGCATCCCTGAGCTCACCACAGTCTGCACCTTAGAGCAATTTTTCCATAAAACACTTATTTTAGTAGTAAAATACCTACTAAAAAGGTGAAAAACAAGGCAGGAAAATGCAGTAAATGTTTGTTATTCAGGGAAGGAATTATTCCTTCCTGCACTGCTATTGTTTGAGCTAAATTCCAGAGGTTTCTACTAATGGAGCAGAATGCAGAACTACCCCAGAGAACTACTTCCCCAACATGCTAAGTATCCAGGCTGTCAAATTAAAGGAGTCTCTGAGGCCAGTGCTTTTCTGGTCATTTTTAATTAGGCAATACTCTGGTGAAACCCTCACAATTAATCTAAAGAGTTGTTTTTCTCCTACAGTAAATGGAAGGGGAATTTTTCAAGTATATGCAGTGGCTTAGTCTTTGTTACAGTGTTATTTAGAAGAGTATGTTAGAATGATTGAACTATGACAAAACTGTTGTAAAAAAGGTTTTATAAAGCTAAATGAACATAAGAAAAACTAAACAAAGGGACACAAATTTGCAGGAAAATTAACAAAGGAATGCTTATCTTTTATAATATAGTGTTTTATTAATATTTAACTTATTTAACTTATCAATATTTAATTTATATTAAAATTATTTTTCAGTTGCCTCTGTGTCACAAAACACTCCAGGCATATCCATCGATATGGTAATAACTAAACATATACTAAGCCTTTCTATCTGTGAGATTTATTTGGGAGAGAACCGTATTTTTTCTTGTACCTGAATGACCCAGACTTGTCTACTTATTAACGTTCTATCCAGCTGATGCTACTACAACATTAAACCTTTCCTGACCAAGCTATGCTTTTCATTAATTTAACAGTTACTGACTACCATAAATCAGTGACTAAAACAATGAAGCAATGAATTAATCAGTAACTGTAGACTTATTCTATGAGCTACATATCTTTGTAACCCCAATAGAGCCTACTGTAGTGCCTGGAACATTAGCAGGTCAACTAAATACTGTATTATTAATTATACATGTATTGCACAAATTGAAATACATTTATATTTACTTCAAGAAATTCTCCCTAAGTTATCATTTCAGCTTCTGAGGAGAAAAGCACATATTTCTAGCAACCTGGTCTTTATAAAATCTTCATAGACATTTTTTTCCTATAAAGGTAATACGCTTTCTTTTTAATGTGCTGGAAGAAACTAGTAGATGATTTCTGAATGTCTGGTCTTATAATAAGGCAGGTCACTGTCCTCAGGGTTTAGCAATCACTAGAACCTGAGGGGCTTTTATCTAATCTTAACCCTGCACTGACTGCCAAGTAGAGCTAATCACTTAACTTCCAGTGAATTAATGGGTTCATCTGTAAAACACGATTGCCATCAAAGGACTCGAGAGGAAAAGGCTAATGATAGAATGGCCGGAATGACAGGAGATTTAAAGATTCAACAATGCTATCAAAATTCATGATGAAGCCACTTTCCATACTTTCCCTCAGTTGTAACCGTACTGCTTTTATGACGATTGAATGCAATAAAAATAAGCTTATAAGAGCTCTATAGTGATGTTTTGTACCTGCTGGGTTGATGCCAAATGTAAATCCCTTTGCTTTCAAAAATGTAAAATGTGAAGCACTTTGAAAATTCATGATGATTCATTAGACGCCCAAGGAATCTGGATTCTGATAGACAAGCCCCCTCCCCACTGCACCCATGGTTTTGATAAGACTGCAAAATAAAGAGCAATTCCTATATTTCTTTTTATCACTTTCTTCCTCTTCTATTTTCTCTTTCATTTTTCTATTACATTTTGAATTTGACTTTTATGTTTCTGCACCTTTGTGGCTTTCCATCCCTAAAGCAACTGGAAGGTATGTGCAGGCTCCTGGGTGCCATTTTCAGTGTCCAGTGAGGTTCTCCCTTTGGTGTTTGTCAAACAATCATTTTCAGGCTCCAGATAAAGAGCCAGAGTGCCCCAGAAATGCTGTAAGCCCACTGGGGGCTTGCTGGCTTGAGCTGGCTGAATCCTTCTAACTGCAATGCATATTTTTTTAGGGCAATGATAAATATTGGCTCAAAGGAGTGTGATGGAAAGTATATCTAAAAGACATAAGATCTAGGTCTATTAAAAAATGTATTTTTTTTTCCAGGCACTATAACATTTGTTCAAGGTTAGTAAGCATCACTCACAAGTGGATGGAAGATGTTAACTGAACTAATATTGGGTCCACAGTCAGAGCATGAGAACGAAGACACACATTGTTAAGATAGTTAGTAGGTAATTTTAATCATCCACTTAATTACACAGCAATTGTAAATATGTGGGAGGTTGGTGTAGAAAAGTTGGAACAAATGGAAATTCACAATTTGTGGACAACTAATAACATAAAAAGCTGTTTCATGTATATCAGTATCTGATATAAACCATGTTGGTTCTAAGGGAAATCAAGAATTCAATTTAATGAAAATAAGGCTGAAGACTGTAAAATTGAATATAGCATGACTTTACATTCTAGCAATTAATGATTGAAGTTTTAATTCTTTCTGCAAGAATGCTAAGTAATCATTTTTATATATCACTCTTAAATATTTCTTAGCATTTTTCATTCATTAACTCACTTGAATCTCTAAACAACCTTATAATAAAAAAGTTACTATAATCTATATTTTAGAGTTTAAAAATTTGAGAGATAGAAAGTACTAATTTGATAAGCATGGTAAAGGGTCCTCTAGAACCCAGTCCTGATTTAGTTCACCTGGCCCAAGGCCATTCGCACATCAAGCTGTAAGAAGATCTGATAAAAATGTCTATTACATTTATTTTTAAGCCATGTTCAGTCAAAAAAAGAAACTACCTAAGCTCTCAGATGCCTGAAAACCAGTGCCATAAAATTTAATTTTTTGGCCAGTCATAAACAATGGAGGACATAATACCATCTTCATCCTGAGAGACCTTAAGTATTTATGTTCCTAAGTAAAAGCTGCATCCTCACCTAAGAATAGTACATTTTGTTTCTACGCTAGATTTCCCACATTATTTCATTACTGGATTCTTCCTTTCCTTCCTTCTTTCCCTCCTCCTACCCCTCCTCCTTCCTTTCCTTCCTTTTTTTAGTAAACATGTATGTATAACTAGTAATTACCAAGCACTTACAGGGCACTGGGCAGTGTGCTAGGCTCTCCGTTGCAAACATTTTAAAGTACAATAAGAGAAACAGGAAGCAATGAAATGAGTCAGCTATTTTGGGGATCAGTTTAGTCACAGCTGATCCCAGCTGCAGGCCCAGAGCGCTGCAACCACACGCAATGCCGATATAGAGGAGCACAATGGCTGGTCGGTTCCCACTGCTGGCCCCTTTATAGCTTTTACCTTAGTTAATGCCAGTGATTATATGTGTAAAGGGTACATATTAATCCTTGAACCAAATACGGAAGGGACCTCAGAGATTTCTAGTCTTATGGTTCTTAAATCTAACCAGGCACCACAGGCATGGATAGTTCTTATAATGGATGGATTCTTGAGCTCTACCAAGGAAATTAGTATGTAAAGGAAAGAAGTTTTTTAAAAAAATATCAGTTCTTTTGATAAACTCTCTCAGTGATTGCTGAGTAACCTGTTTAAAATGACACTGGAAATCTTTACACTATAATCTGCTTTGATTTTTATTATTTCAAGATCTAAAATTGAGTCCCAATAGTCAAGTTTTATGAGAAAGTATTTAGTCATAGAAATACCACTAGAAGTAGAGAATTGCTGTGCCAGTCCACCTAACCAAAACCCCTGCCCAGAAGACTGGAGGGTGACAGAAGTCACTTCTGAAGGCCCAACATGGAGCTTCCCTTCCCAAGCCCTTCCAAAAAAAAAAACTGTAAACACTAATTTATCATGTTAAATTCCCTTCTGCTCAAAATAGAGTATTTTCTGTTGTCTGTCAAAGAGTGCTAAGTGATAAAGACCTGAAGAATGAAAAGGAGCCATGTGACAAATCTGGAAAAGAGAATTCTAGGCAGAGAAACAGGAGGTGCAGAGAGTAGTGAGGCTGGAAAAGGACTTGGCGTGTTCAAGGAACAAAAGAGTTGCTGTTGGTGGAGTAGAGTGTACAGGTGGAAATGGGAAGGATGACGTAGAGCCTGGGACAGATCAGCGCCCTGTCAGTGAGATCAAGTTCAGATTTTTTCATAAATATACTGGTAAGTCAACAAAGAGTTTCAATCAGGCGTGACTGAATAATAAGAGCATTCCTCTGAATGCCTTGTAGAAAAAGAAAGCAAGATGACTACTTATAGAGCTGTTGGAGGAGGAAGGGGGGAAGGAGAAGTCAGGTGAAGGACAAATTAAAGGTGAGTGCTCAGCTTTTAGCTGAATCGAAGGATAGCTTTGGTGCGATTCACTGAAATGGGGACTCTGGGGATACAATAAGCTTGTAGTCAAGGCATCAAGTTTTTTGCTTGTTTTTTTGCTTTTGTTTTGTTTTTTTTGCACAAGTTGAATTTGAAATGCTAACTGGACATCCAAGGGGTTATGTCAAGGAAAAGTTATAAATAAGAGTCTATAAAAGAACTGTTTTCCATCTAGAGACCCTCATCTGAACCAGGTCAAATTGTTTTAGCACAGAGTCAGGGGAAAAAAAAAAAAAAAAAAACACCCTCTGAGCACAGTGCAACCAAACACTTATTTCTTATGTTGGCTGTTATCAAAGACCCTTGGCAGTTCTAGTCTATTAACTCCACAACTGCAGCCCCTGTGTTTCCCCAGATTCATGAACATTTCCCTTTGACCCAGTAAGGTCTGGACCTCTCCTGCCTACCTATCACCAACAAGTAACTAAATCAGACTGTCTGGTTATCTACAAACCTCCTGCTCTGTTTACTTCATACTCCCAAACCAGAGCAGTAACCCTGAGACCATAAGCTCCAGTCTTCTCAACCTTTTATCCTAACTACCTAGGGAAGCCAACTTGGTGCTTCTTTATAAGCACATTTACAGCATCACTAGATACCGTGTCCCATGAGGCCAACCTCCTTGCTGGTGTAGAAACTTGCCTAGCCCATCCCATAACCATCAACACCGTTGTGGTAGTGGTTGTTTTTGTGATTGCTATACATTGAAAACCGGCTATATCAGTCATTCTTTGAACATATACTTTATCTCCACCTAAATATATTTGTGCGCCTGAAATCTTTAGAGAGAATACACATGGATATATGTGTTGCCTCCCCCATCTCTATGTTTCTATGTGCATATACAGATATTCATGTACAGGCCTAAAAATATATATACACATATACACATAAATGCTATACCAATATTTTGTCATGAATGTATTATTTGAATTCACAGCCATTGAAACATGTGAAACTGTTAAGATTACACTAACTGAAAACACTGGAGATCCTCAAAATATTTAAACATTCAAACTTTAAGATGAAATCATTTATTTTAAAAAAGAAAAATAAAAAAATAAACATCCTGGCATATTTATTCAAGAACAGCAGCAACTGAAGGACTATTTCCTTTAGGAATTTTCACCATATTAACTTTGAACTATTTATTATTGTACAGGTTGTCTGGTTTATTAAAATCTAATGCAAATAAAGAAGACCCAAGTAATCTTTAAATATATCATTAGGAAATGAATTTAGATAAAAGTTCCATTAAGATCGGAGAAAACACATGATTGCAAGGGTTGATATTAATTTTAATGTTGCTAATATTTCATATAAAGAAGATGCATGCAAGTAACATCTGGGTGGTTTTCCTTTTGTTTCAAAGAGATTCATGTGAATCTGAGAGAAATTGCCTATTGCATTAGGAAAATTTATAAAGTAGGTATATTAGGGTTCTCCATAGAAATGGAACCAATAGGATGTTTGTGTGTGTGTGTGTGTGTGTGTGTGTGTATACGTACACACACACATATATATGTGTTTCAATATATATATTTAAATAGATTTATTATAAGGAATTGGCTTATGCAGTTATGGAGGCTGACAAGTCCCAAGATCTGCAGGGTGAGTCAGCAAGCTGGAGACCCAGGAAAGCTAATGGTGTAGTTCCAGTCCAAGTCTGAAAGTCAGAGAAACAGGAGAAGTGATGACACAGTTTTACTTCAAAGGCTGGCATGTTCAAAATACATGAAGTTAATATTTCAGTTCAAGTCTGAAGGCAGAAAAAAGCCAATGTCCCAGTTTGAAGGTCGTCAGGCAGGAGAAATCCTATCTTACTCAGGGGAAGGTCAGACTTTCTGTTCAATTCAGGTTTCACCTGACTGGACGAGGCCCACCCATGTTAGTGGGGGTAATCTGCTTTACTCAGTCTGTGGATTTAAAAGTTCATCTCATCCAAAAACACCCTCACAGCAACACCCAGAATAATGTTTGACCAAATATCTGAGCACTGTGTGGCCCAGTTAACACAAAAACTGACCATCACAGTAGGCCAACATTCTCTCAGAACCTTTTGTCTTTACTCAAACTCCATGCTAAAGAAAAAAGTGAACATGAATAATAACTGCCACAGAGAGTACAAACTACTCCAAGTCTGTTTTTAAAAAGTAATCTGCGCATTCTCCTCCTACCCTTTCTTTCAATGGCTTCTGTTATTCAATATGCTCAATCCATTCCCAATATCTTCTGTGTCTACTACAAAAGTAAATCAAACGCTCACCAAGACCTTGGTCCTTTTTACCTCAAACCTACCTGTCAGCGCTACTGCCAATTTCTTCATAACAATCCATTACTAGATAAATCTTCGCAAACATGTCACCATAACCCTCCCGAGCCAGGAATCTAGGATGACAATGGACAGCTCACCAGAGCAGCAAAGGTAAATTAACTTTCACCTCTACTAAGAGACTATAGCTATTATAATATATTAGACATTTTTTTAATAGGAGTTAAGTCCCTCTACTCAGTATCAGAATTTCAAAGAGGAGTCAGAATTACAAGCAAACTGGAAGCAATAGGAGTTACTCAAATGGTACATGGGGTGTGCATTCGAAGCACCAAAAGGTAGTTCGACAATGGCAGCATCCGCTTAGAGGGCTGACTCTGCGCCAGACATTGTGCTCACCTGTTTTAATACATCAAGTCATCTAATTTTCACAGCAGCCCTATCAGGGAGGTCCCTCATAATCTCCATATTATACGTGAAAAAAAAAACCTAAGGGACAGAAACATTGAATAATTTCCTCAAAGTCACTCACTAAATGGTGTAACCAGGCTTGTGCTTTTGACCATGAAATTCTTCCGTGAAATGTACTAAAGAAAGGTTTGCCCAGAAGTGTTTGAATAAAGAGTGTTCCAGAAAGTGAATTTGAGGATAACTCTCTGGGTTTTTTTTGTTTTTGTTTTTTTTAGATTTTATTTATTTATTTGACAGAGAGAGACACAGCAAGAGTGGGAACACAAGCAGGGGGAGTGGGAGAGGGAGAAGCAGGCTTCCCACTGAGCAGGCAGCCTGATGCGGGGCTCGATCCCAGGACCCTGGGATCATGACCTGAGCCGAAGGCAGACGCTTAACAACTGAGCCACCCAGGCACCCCTAACTCTCTGTTTTTTAAGTATTTGTCTCCATTCCTATTTCCTCAACATCAGTATTTCCAGTTTGAGGACAGGCTCCTATCCATATTCCCACAGCTGAAAGATGGATTTCCCAGGCCCACGTGCATCAGCTCCTTTATTTTCTTATATTCTTCCTTGCTCTCCATTGGCTTTTCTTTACCATTGCCCTTATGGATAATTGCAGCCAACACTGATTTTTCTCTCTTCTGACCACTTTCAGGTTATTAACTGAGGATATATTTTCACAGTTGGTCATACTTCAATTCTATTCTCTAATTTTTTCACGTGCAAACATCCTATCACTTGAAACAGATTTTATATCACTTTGTTACCACATTTGCATTCTCTAAATAGCTAGACACATAGTAGGTGTTTAAAGATAATCTGTTTGATACCATTGAATTGGATTAGGAAACACTTAAATTTAGACACACAAATTTAATAAACACATTGGTTCTTCCTTTCTAAAAGGCCAGCCTGATTTCTTTTTCAAAAGTTTTTTTCCTTTTTCTTATAGTCAGCCTTAGACTCCTGACTTTTCAGTCTAATTGGCCTAATTTAAAAATCAAGTTGGCAGCAACATTTTCCATAACTATCTGGAGTTATGAAGCAGTTAGCCAGAGAAGTATATTTGACAGCTAAGTTATTTCTCTATATAAATTTACTGAAATTTAGAAAGAGATCAATTAGGCTTGTAATATCTACTATTTTTCTATAATACATTTTGCTCCCCTGTGGCATCAGCTTCTGTTGTTCTCCCAGCATCCCAAAGGTGTGTGCTGCTAGAAAGTATGACTGCATGATGCATCATGCTCAACATTCCAGTAATCCCTTCCTAGGTACCCCTGTGGGAGGTGGGTTCTCACCTCTACACTCTTGTCACACACCCTTTGTTGTTCAAAACTTCAACTACATCTTCTATTCCATTTGTTCCTATCCACAGAAACGTTAAGAGATAAGAAACTTCATTCTCCCTGAGATTGTTTTTAAGGATCATTCTACTCTCGTGCATAGAAAGAGTATTTGAGAATATTTGTAGGCACAGGATAAAGTATCAGTGAAGAGGGAGAGACCAAAGAGATGGGAGCAATTGAGAGAGGGAAGCATGGGAGAGAAGAGGCAGGCTCAAAAACACGAGTGGAGGGGTTACCCTCCAAACAAGGCAGGCGAGTTCTTCCCTATTGATGAAGAGAGGAAATAAACATATCAAGGGGAGCAGGAAGAGGGTAAGAGTTTCTTAAATTTTTTCGAGGTGGAGAAAAGTAACTAGAAGAAAGATGACATTAGAGAGGTTAAACATTTCCCTTAAAGAAGTAGGGATGAACCATGAGAGACTATGGACTCTGAGAAACAAACTGAGGGTTCTAGAGGGGAGAGGGTGGGGGGATGGGTTAGCCCCGTGATGGGTATTAAGGAGGGCACGTACTGCATGGAGCACTGGGTGTTATGCACAACAAACAATGAATCGTGGAATACCACATAAAAATTAATTAATTAATTAATTAAAAAAGGAGGTAGGGAGTAAGTTCACTTGCTTGGGAAGTGCAGCAGGTTATGAAGAAGGCTTAAGGCCACCTCCATGGGAAATGTCTTTGGGCATCAATAAAAAGTTAATAACTGTGGTGAGAGCCTGAATGATAGTGGATGATGGCACAAACATATGATGGTGTAGTCACTGGAAACGCTGGAGCTGTCAGGTAATTCTGGACAAGGAACAGGTAGAAAGCATGGACAATGGAGCTGATCCTAGAAGCAAATGATTCTAGAGACTGAACATGGGAAGCATTAGGGTGATTAACTGAGAGGTGCAGGTTTGGTGGGATGGAGGGAGAAACAGGAGCTGGCTGGGCCTACACATAATTGCAAGTGAGCCTTACAAGGACATCAGCGGTAGGAGTGACAGAACTCAGTAGACACAGCTACACATTGCCCTCCTTTATGCCATGAACAAGTTTGCTCAAAAAGAGACAATTAAGACAAATAAAGTAGGTCAGTAGCCATGCTTTCCCTACAGACAATTTTGAGGAGTTACAGTTTTCAGTAGCCTTTATTTCCACTTCAAAGGATGGTGACATCTAATATTTGAAAAATACACATTGCCCCACACTACATATTACCACCTTACATATTAATAAAAAATTTACAAAGCAATTACTTAATCAAAATAATAATAGACCTTAAGTTATCAGTTCTTTTGGTTGCTATCTGGATAATTTTATGGAAATATTTATTTATTTAGAAACCATGCTAAGAATATAAATTTAAGATACCTAAACTATTTTCTTATTTCTAGAAGTAACTCTTTCATAAGAACACAATTGACTGGATCCCTTAATTTGAATAGTGATGCCTTTCAGAATTTCAGTGGGTTATTTCTGTTTTCTTATTTTTCCACAAGGAAAGCTAAGCTTGTTCCATATTGGGAAGTGTAGAAAAATGCATTCTTCAGATACCAGGTGTGTTTATACTTGAATATTTCAGGCTCAGTTTCTGAAATGGGAAAGACTTGGTTTTGGGTTTTTATTTAAATTCCAGTTAGTTAACATACAGTGTAATATTAGTTTCAGGTGTACAATATAGTGATTCAACACAACCACACAACACCCGGTGCTCATCATGACAAGTGCACTCCATAATCCCCCACCTATTTCACCCATTCCCCCCACCCACCTCCTCTCTGGTAACCATCTGTTTGTTCTCTAGAGGCAAGAGTGTTTTTTTGTGGTTTGCCTCTCTCTCCTTTTTATTTTCCCTTTGCTCATTTGTTTTGTTTCTTAAATTCCACATGTGAGTGAAATCATATGGTATTTGTCTTTCTCTGACTGACTTATTTTGCTTAGCATTATACTCTCTAGCTCAATCCACATCATTGCAAATGGCAAGATTTCATTCTTTGTTATGGCTGAATAAAAATATCTAAAATAATAATAATAATAAATAATAAATAAATAAATAAATAATAAAATAATCTTCTTTATCCCTCCATCTGCTGATGGACACCTGGGCTGTTTCCATAGTTTGACTATTGTAGATAATGCTGCTACAAACATTGGGGTGCATGTATCCCTTTGAATTAGTATTTTTGTATTCTTTGGGTAAGTACCTAGTAGTGAAATGATGGGATTGTATGGTGGTTCTATTTTTAACTTTTTGAGGAAACTCCACACTGTTTTCCACAACGGCTACACCAGTTTGCATTCTCACCAACAGTGCAAGAGGTTTCCCCATTCTCCCCATTCCCCATCAAAATGGGGGAAAATTCTCCCCATTTTCCCCATCCTCGCCAACACCTGTTGTTTCCCATGTTGTTAATTTTAGCTTGTTCTGACAAGTGTGAGGTGATATCTCATTGTAGTTTTTGATTTGTATTTCCCTGATGATAAGTGATGTTAAGCAACTTTTCATGTGTCTGTTGGCCATCTGTATGTCTTCTTTGGGAAAATGTCTATTCATGTCTTCTGCTCATTTTTTAACTAGATTATTCATGTTTTGGGTTTTGAGTTTTATAAGTTCTTTATATATTTTGGAAACTAACCCTTTATCAGGTATGTCATTTGCAAATATCTTATCCCATTCAGTAGTTGCCTTTTAGCTTTGTTGACTGTTTCCTTGGCTGTGCAGAAGATTTTTATTTTGATGAAGTCCTAATAGTTTATTTGTGTTTTTGCTTCCCTTGCCTCAGGAAACGTATCTAGAAAGAAGTTGCTATGGCTGATGTCAAAGAGGTTCCTGCCTGTGTTCTCCTCTAGGATTTTGATGGTTTCATGTCTCACATTTAGATCTTTCATCCATTTTGAATTTATTTTTGTGTATGGTATAAGAAAGTAGTTCTGTTTCATTCTTTTGCATGTTGCTGTCCAGTTTTCCCAACACCATTGTAGGAAGAGACTATGTTTTCCCATTGGATATTCTTTCCTGCTTTGTCAAAGATTAACTGACCATATAGTTGTGGGTTCATTTCTGGGTTTTCTCTTCTGTTCTATTGATCTATGTGTCTATTTTTGTGCCAGTAGCATACTGTTTTGATCACTACAGCTTTGTAATATAATTTACAGTCCAGAATTGTGATGCCTCCAGGTTTGCTTTTCTTTTTCAAGGTTGCTTTGGCTATTTGGGTCTTTTGTGGTTCCATACACATTTTAGGATTATTTGTTCTAGCTCTGTGAAAAATGCTGTTGGTATTTTGATAGGGATTGCATTAAATGTGTAGGTTGCTTTGGGTAGTATAGACATTTTGACAATATTTGTTCTTCTAATCCAAGAGCATGGACTGCCTTTCCATTTCTTTGTGTCATTTTCAATTTCTTTCATCAGTGTTTTGTAGTTGTATAGGTTTTTCACCTCTTTGGTTAGGTTTATTCCTAGGTATCTTGTTATTGTTGGTGCAATTGTAAATGGGATTGATTTCTTAGTTTCTCTTTCTGCTGCTTCATTATTGGTGCATAGAAATGCAACAAATTTCTGTACATTGATTTTGTATCCTGCAACTTTACTAAATTCATGTATCAGTTCTAGCAGTTTGGGTAGAGCAAATTTTGGGTTTTCTATATAGAGTATCATGTCATCTGCAAATGGCAAAAGTTTTACTTCTTCCTTGTCAACGGGGATGTCTTTTATTTCTTTTTGTTGTCTGATTGCTATGGCTAGCACTTCCAATGCTATGTTAAATAACAGTGGTGAGAGTGGACATCAACAGGGGGAAAGATTTGATTCACAGAGGTTTTGGCTTTTAATTTAGAAATATCACAGCCTGGGGTGAGTCAGGTATAAGAACTTGCAGTGATGAGATCTGCCTCTCTGCTGGTGAGTTCTTTGCTGGTTTGAAGTTGGAGGCCAGGACTTGTCTGGGTAGTGTCCCCTCTGGCTACTTTGCAAGAGCATCACAGCCAAGTGAAAGTCAGAGGTAGATGTAATCAGAGGCAAACTTTAGATCTTCCATTTGCTTTCCATGTCCAGTCTCTAGAATCATTTGCCTCTGGGATCGATTCCATTGTCCATGCTTTCTACCTGTTCCTTGTCCAGAATTACCCGACAGCTACAGCGTTTCCAGTGACTACACCATTATATATTTGTGCCATCATCCTCTTTCATTCAGGCTCTCACCACAGTTATTAAGTTTCTATCGATGCCCAAAAACATTTCTCATGGAGGTGGCCTTAACCTTCTCTCAAAACCTGCTGCACTTGCCAAGCAAATGATCTTACTCCCTACTTCTTTAAGGAAAATGTTTAGCCTCTCTAATGTCATCTTTCCTTTACTTTTCTCCACCTCAAAAGAATATTAATGTATAATACATATTATACATTGTGAGAGAATGGAAATACCTGGCTTTTGGAGCCAAAACAGACATGAGTTCAATTCCTAGATTAGCCACTTATGCGGTAGGAGGTTTTATGAAAGTTATTTAACCTCTGTGAAACTCAGAATTTTTACCCATAAAGTGGGTATTAGGTACTTTACAAAGTTATTGTAAAGAATAAGTTGATAAATGATATATTTAAGCATTTTGCATAATTCTTGGCACACAGTCAATAAATTGTCACAGTATGCATTACTCCCTTTTAACTTGCTGAGTCCTTGCAATATAGAGGCATATTTTAAAAGTAATTCTTATTGTAAAGTAAACATAGATTTCTGTTTCTAAACTTTATGAAGTGGTCAAAGTTGAAATGTGTACTCAATAACATTTTCATCAGTGTGAATAGTCTTAAACCTGTAGGAATTTTGCAGCCATCAAATGCTGGTAACCTGGGAGGCATGGTTCAGGTATTGTACTAAAAAGAGTCACAACATAGGTTGTAAATGATTTCATCAAGCCTTCGGTGCATTCGCATGAAAGTACATTATTGTTGTCTGTGACAGTCAACATGTGTGAAAGATGACAAGACAGGGCCCTGGAACCACTGAGCTACCTTACAGAGGTGTATCATTGGAAAGCCTTGTGATAGCTGAAGTTTACCCAGGCTGCGATCCACTAGAGTTCTTAGCTGGGCAATCTTTCTCTGGAAAAATGCCACACAATTCACCAGGCCTCCAGGGAGCTGAGAAATTACAAATAGACAGAGACTCGAGGAGTGGGTGGATTTTTTTTTTTCTTCAAAGCAGCAGCTGTTAGGATAAAAGGCAATCTTGAATCTTTAAAAAAGAAATCAAGAAATACAGGTGTTTACTGATTTCTATAGCAAGTTCTATTTTTTTCTTCCTTCTTCTCTCTAAATTTCAATGTTATATTTTTTAAAGCAACATTCATAATTTTTACTTCTCCCTAATTTACAATGCCCCTAGAAGAGGACCATCTTTGTTTATAATTATGAACATACCCTTTCTTACTCTGTCCTCCCTCTTTCTTTTCTTTTTTTTTTTAAAGATTTTATTTATTTAATTGACAGAGAGACAAAGAGAGACAGAGAGAGAGGGAACACAAGCAGGGGGAGTGGGAGAGGGAGAAGCAGGCTCCCCACCAAGCAGGGAGCCCGATGCGGGGCTCGATCCCAGGACCCTGGGATCATGACCTGAGCCGAAGGCAGTTGCCTAACCAACTGAGCCACCCAGGCGCCCCAGTCCTCCCTCTTTCTGTCTCTCTCCCTGCTTTCCTTCTTTCCTTCTCTTTCTTCCTTTCCTTCCTTCCTTTCCTTCTCTTCCTTCCTTCCTTCCTTTCCTTCCTTCCTTCCTTTCCTTCTCTTCCTTCCTTCCTTCCTTTCCTTCTCTTCCTTCCTTCCTTCCTTCCTTCCTTCCCTTCTCTTCCTTCCTTCCTTTCCTTCCTTCCTTCCTTCCTTTCCTTCTCTTCCTTCCTTCCTTCCTTCCCTTCTCTTCCTTCCTTCCTTCCCTTCTCTTCCTTCCTTTCCTTCTCTTCCTTCCTTCCTTTCCTTCTCTTCCTTCCTTCCTTCCTTTCCTTCCTTCCTTCCTTCCTTCCTTCCTTCCTTCCTTCCTTCCTTTCCTTCTCTTCCTTCCTTCCTTTCCTTCTCTTCCTTCCTTCCTTCCTTTCCTTCCTTCCTTTCCTTCTCTTCCTTCCTTCCTTCTTTCCTTTCCTTCTCTTCCTTCCTTCCTTTCCTTCCTTCCTTCCTTCCTTCCTTCCTTTCCTTCTCTTCCTTCCTTCCTTCCTTCCTTCCTCATTTAACTCATCTGATCCTCAAATGTTATCTCTGAAATAAGCAAGTAGATATTACAGCAGTCATCCTTCTCATGATCGATTCCTTCCCTGACAAGGGCACTATATGTGAATATCAAGAAAGGAAAGTTTGAGTTTTAATCAAAATTGTTGCTGTGTGGTTATTTAAGAGATGATATGGACAGGATAACTACATGGCTTCTAAGACCCCCACCATCTTTAAAACTCCAAGATTTCATTATTCTAATTATAAGGAACAGACTGATAAAATATAAAACCGTTAATGGTGGTAAAACAGATTAGGAAAAAACATATTATGCATATCTTATAAAAAACTGAATTTAACATAATAGAGTAATACTGCCCCCACCAAAGATACTTCTTTATAATTTTTGCCCCATTTTCACAAATGAGGGGGAAGAACGCTTTCACAGGAAGGGGATGGACTTTTCACTGGCATTTCTAAGAAGAGTCTGAGGAGGCTCAAAACTTACGTACTGATGGCTTTTTGGTAAACTGCTTTGTGAGTGTCTGTTTTGCTGCCTTCCTTCACTTTCCCCTCTAGCAAACACAGGGATTAAAGATCAGTGTGTTGGCCATTCTACTGCCATCAAAACATAAAATATTTTCTGCTCTCTTGAGCTGCCATCTCATCAGCACCAACAGCTTGACCTTGCACCCCAATGGTATATAGGATACACCTGCCTTTAAAATGTGTGAACTGAATTTTATCTGCAGTGATTTTTCTCTTTATCCTTTGATCTGTCACTATTTCTTCACAACATCAAATGCCTCAGAGCTTGGCTTGAATAGTGATCAAACTCAAAGGCACACAATTTTGGGTCTGATCCTGAATCTACACAATCAAAAATCTTTTCAATTCAGACTTAAACCCTGCACCTTGCCTGATAATAGTGAAGTGCAGCCATCACTAAAGCTCTGCTTTGTCCTTTAAGCTTTTAAAATATGAACATAATGAGGCTGTAAAGAAATGAAACAGATTTCTTGTACCAAGCATACAAGAAATTCATGCATTTAATGAAACGTGTCCCTTTTGTGACCCCTTGAGAGTTTAAACACTTTCCTGTCACTGTTGTCATTGCCCGGAACACTGTTTTGGAATTCCTCCTCGGCAATGACTTCAAACATACTTTACCGGATCTGTTAGAAAATCAACATCACCGATTTATTTTTCACAGGACATGCAAGTGGCCTAATGTATTTTCTTCCTCTCATTCCCTTTTTCTGTCTCTCTCTACTTAGACTTGTCCTCTCATGCACTCCTCTGCCTGTTGATTCACTTTCATTTAATGAACATTCACTTAAAGATAAGCTCTGTGAGCAGGGCTTCCCTACACCTGTGTTAAATTGCACTGTCAAGTGTTTCACATTCTACCTCTAGCCTGTTGTTCAATTTCTGAAGGGAAAATACTGGCAATAGAGCCTCTTTTCTTTTCTAGATCAATCTTCACCTCATTTTGTGTATCTTACTGTTGTTTTGATTTTTTTTTTTTTCTGTTGGCTTCTCTGAGAAGTGGGCTAGGCCTGGGGCACCTGGGTGGCTCAGATGGTTAAGCGTCTGCCTTCGGCTCAGGTCGTGATCCCAGGGTCCTGGGATCGAGTCCCGCATCAGGCTCCCTGCTCCTTGGGAGCCTGCTTCTCTCTCTGCTTCTCTCTCTCTCTCTCTCTCTCTCTCCCTCTGTCTCTCATGAATGAATAAATAAAATCTTAAAAAAAAAAAAAAGAAGTGGGCTAGGCCCAAACCTCTATAATCCTGGATTATAGAGGATGTGAGAGACTGAGTGTACCAATGGACACCTGAGGAGAAATGTGTTAGGAGACGGCTAACTGATACACGTGCATCTGACTACATCACACCCCTGACTAGGTATCATGAATCATCAGAAGGCGCTGGATCATCAAATCTAGATTCAAACTATATTTCTTTAACTTTGCTCCTGAGTGCCATGTTTATTTATTTTATTTCCAACTGGACCTCTCCCTGAATGGCCCATGGGGAATTCAACTCAACATATCTAAAACAAAACAGACTTTCTCTCTATGGCGCTGTTGTTCCTCGTATATTTATTTTAATTTTAATACTTTCGTTATTTAAAAGAAAAAAAAAACAAGTTATTCTAGACTCTGTTTTGTTTCTCCTTCATCTAGCCAAGCATTACCAACTCCAGAGAATCTATCTCCTACCTAGTTCTTGAATGTGCCCAGGCTCTCTCTCCCCTGACATTTTTCTTATCACTCACTGGATGTTGTAGCATTTTAGGTCTCCCTACTCCCAATCTGATCTCTCTCCAATCACCCCTCCATGGGGCTAGAAGGATGATCTTTCTAAAAGACAAACTATTCATGTCACTCTAGAGTCTAAAAGTCTTTGTTGCTTTTCATGTCCTTTGAGATAATTTTGACGCTCTTGCCATTTGCTTATATTTAGCTTAGCCAACCCTTTTCTCACTAAATCAACCAAGCTCAACCAAGAATGAATCCATGACAATATCTTCTCTCTTCTTGTCCTCAGTCTGTTTTCAATGGTCTTCAATATACTCCAATAAATTGTGATTCATTTCTATCACAGTATTATCACTCCATAAATTGTTCTTTTGGGGAGACTTTACAATCTTTAAGGACCAGGTTATCATTCAAGTGCTTTTGGTATAGCACTTGTGGTAGGCTGAATAATGGTCCCCTCTCAAAGACGTCCATGTCCTAATTCCCAGAAACCATGAATATATTATATCACATGTCAAAGAGCAAATAAAGTAGCAAATGGAATTAAGGGTACTAATCAGCTGACTTTAAAATAGAGACATTATCTGGGATTATCCAGGTGGGCCCAGTGTAATCATAGGGTACTTAAAATATGGAGGGGGGATAGAAGTGGAGGTCAGAGTGATTCAGTGTGAAAGGGACTCCACTGTTGCTGGCTTTGAAAATGGAGGAAGTAGGTCTTGAGCAAAGGAATATGTGTGCCCTCCAAAAGCCATAAAAGACAAGATAACAGAATATTTCTTAGAGCCTCCAGAAAGTAATGTGCCTCTATCAAAACCTTGATTTTACAGAGAAAGGCATGTATCATATGATCTCACTGATATGAGGAATTCTTAATCTCAGGAAACAAACTGAGGGTTGCTGGAGTGGTGGGGGGTGGGAGGGATGGGGTGACTGGGTGATAGACACTGGGGAGGGTATGTGCTATGGTGAGCACTGTGAATTGTGCAAGACTGTTGAATCACAGATCTGTACCTCTGAAACAAATAATACATTATATGTTAATAAAAAGAAGATAGTAGGAAGGGAAAAATGAAGGGGGGGAAATCAGAGGGGGAGATGAACCATGAGAGACTATGGACTCTGAGAAACAAACTGAGGGTTCTAGAAGGGAGGGGGGTGGAGGGATGGGTTAGCTTGGTGATGGGTATTAAAGAGGGCACGTACTACATGGAGCACTGGGTGTTATATGCAAACAATGAGTCATGAAACACTACATCAAAAACTAATGATGTAATGTATGGTGACTAACATAACATAAAAAAAAAAAAAAACCTTGATTTTAGCCCAGTGAGACTCACTTTGGACTTCAGATCTCAGGAACTAGAAGATAATAAATTTGTGTTGTTTTAACCACTAAATTTGTGGTAATTTGTTACAGCATCCATAAACAACATGTATATCACTCATTCAACTACCCCATTGGTTCAGAAAATAATATATATTATTAATACTAACTCCTAAGGAATAAATATTAATATACTCTAAAAGTATATGGCACTACTACACATTTTTATATGAATAACATTTCCTTCATTTTATGTTTGTTCATTTTGTAAACTTGAGGTTTGCATAAGGCATAAGACATCAGAGCTAAGATATATAGTCATAAGATTCAAGAGTAGAAATGCTTAAAATACATTTCTCAATGATTTTTTTAAAGTTTTCAGTGCTTAGCCATACTTCATGGACAAGAAATAAAGAAGACAGAGAATCACAAAGAAAGAATAAATGGTGGCATGAAAATGGATCACAAGTTATATGGCCACTTAATCACTCCAATTCCTAAAAGTAAATCCGTTACAGACTGGAAGCCCCTACCCAAGACCAGACTGAACCAAAGTCACCTTTGCTGGTTAGTTCTAGAAGAAAGAGTTACAGTCAGTCTAGGCTATTTTCTGATATGAAAATCATCTTATGAATCCCAGTCCAATCCCCCTGAATTAATTAATATGGACTAGACTGAAGAAAAAAATAAACCTCAAAATTTTTTTGTCTTAAAAAACAACAACGATTTTCCCCATGTAATAGTTTAGGGCTAGTGTTTAGGGCAATGGGGCAGCTCTCAGAGTCATCCAGGGATCCAGAATGATGATTCTTTGCCTTCTTCTATAGGAGGCTCCAAGGTGATCCTGGTGCTCAGTAGCTGAGTGAGCCAGAAAGAGCAAAAGCATGAAGTGTGTGGGAGAAATCTGTATGCTGGGCTTCACATGGCATGTACCCACTCCCACTAAAGGGAACCCAGGGCATGGACACACTTATGTACAAGAGAGGCTGGGATATATTCTTGCCTGGGCCCATGAAGATGGTAGAAAAAGTTAGTGGACAGCTAGCAGACCCTGACACAATTTTATCACACAATAGAACAGATTAAGGACTGGGAATGGTCAGGGAGATGAGAGTCTAAAGAAATTGAAATGATGGAGGAATTTCTGAAATTAGTTTCAGGAAGAATGAGGTATGAATAATCATCTTGGACATCTCTCTGAAGATCCCCAGAGCATTTAAAGGCTGGACTTCCTCTCGTTTCCAGCAAAGGGTTTTAATAATCCACATGTGTGAAGAGTCAGGTCTCCTTTTCACAAGAATACTTCCCCTGGATGTAGTAACTGACATTGAGATGATAACATATGGATAAGTAATGTTGGGTCAGGCTGCCCATCTTACAGGCCCTCCTTAGAGATCACTTGCCCTCTTATTATAAAAACAAAAATACTGACTCCCTTTTTTCCTCTGAAAGAGGTAGAAATTGAAAGACTGTAAGAGCTCTCCTTTCCCTGCTCCTATTTCTAAGGCTGCAGATGTACTACGTGGAAGCAGATCTAACATAACACTGCTGATGGCAGTTGAGAGTACGGTGTGAAAAGATAGGGGAACTATCTTCTTCACCATGATGCCTCCTTCATGAAGCCCCCTACATTTCTCCATTTCACTTATTTCTTCAAATTCCATCAACTAGCACTTCCCTTTTGCTGTGACCTGTTGGCTTCAATTGAAAAGTTACTTCAGATCTGGCTAGGGGCCAGCAGCATAGGCTAGGGGTGGGAAATGGGAGCTCCCAAAACTCATCTGGATTAAAGAATGAGTAAGGCAAGCATCAAAGAGCCCCATGCATACTAAAAATCAGAACACCACGGAATCAGAACACGGGCCCAGGAATTTGTAGTTCTTAATGCTCAGAGGTAAACTGAAAGAGCTTCTCTGTAGCCAAGCAGATCACAACAGATCAAGGGAATCAGTGTTCGTATCAACAGCCACACTGTGGGCAGCCTTGGATTTACAGGGGAGAGCAAGTCAAAGTGCAGTTACCCTGAAAACAGTGATCTGCAGAGGCACTTGAAATATGTCTGAATGAGGAATAAGAACACGAATGTCAGTGGGATTTTACACCTGGGAGTTTAAGAGGATTTTACAATTAGCAGTATCTTGGTGCAAATCATCTCATCAAACTGCTTTTCTCCTAGCATCTACCTAACTTCAGCCACCCTGAGCAGTAGGAAAAGGGTGAGAACATTGAAGAAATCAGAGTCACGATAAAAAACACAAGTGATTGGAAACAGTGATGAGAAGGAAAAAGATATAGAACTGTTAATTTTACTAAAAGAAGGGCCTATGGATAAGATGCTACCCCTGGCTCCAGGGAGTCACATTTTTAAAAAGATTATTTATTTATTATTTATTTATTTATTTATTTATTTATTTAGTTGAGAGAGAGAGAGCGTGTACACAGAAGTGGGGTGGGGGGGCAGAGGGAGAGGGAGAGCAGGGAGCCTGATGCGGAACTCGATCCCAATACCCTGGGATCATGACCTGAGCGGAAGGCAGACGTTTAACCAATTGAACCACCCAGGTGCCCCCAGAAATTCACATTTACATGAAGGGAATATATGTTTAAACAGGTGTCAATGTGAGGTGATTAAGTAAACATGTTCTATATCCTTCATTCACTAGAGACCTACTCTCAGGGGTTAGGGGATGGAAACCAACGCAGCCACTAGAGTGAGTTCTCTTTAAGGAGACATATCAGACTAGCTTATTGTTCACCAAACTGTATCTCTCTTCCTCTTGGGCTGGGAGCTGCATTGCCCAGCATCCCTCCCAACGGCCATAACGGAGTTCAGGCCAATGAAATGTGAGCGGAAGTGCTACATGACCCTTCCAGGTCCACCTCTGAAAGGCCTCCTGCTGGCTCTCCCATGTGTTCTCTCTTCCCTTATTGACTAGCCAGGTGCAAAGATCCAGTAGAGCACTGTGAGGCTCTAGGGGATGGCAAAGTCACTGTGTGAAAGGCATCTGAGTCCCAGAATGGCTGATTACATGGAGTAAAGGGCCCTCCCTTAGCCTCACTAACCTGCAGTGGATTGAGGTAATTATGAAGAAATCAACCTTTATCATGTTAATCCACTGAGCCACTCTGGCAATGCTTATTACAACAATTGTCTATCCTAACAAACATGGGTATCTTAGGGATGCCTCATGATGATCCATTTATGTTGCCTCCTTTATGGGTGTGAATATGTATAACTTAAAGACATATTTGCTCAAAGCACATCTTAAAATATGTGCCTGAAAAGGAGAAGCTGGAAATACCCACATATGCATAATAAGCTTCTGTTTTAGAAAAAAAAATGATTTGGGATTCTGATTGTTTTAATACAAGTCTCCTGTAATAGTCTTCAAAACTAATTTTAAGCAGCACTTTAAAAAGAAATGAAAAATCACTGGCAGCTTATAATGGGGCTTGGGGAAGAGGAGGAAACGAAATAAAAAGATATCCAAAGTTACTTAAATTGATGCACATTCTTACATGTATCTAGAAATGGATAGTACCACACGTCAGCCTTTATAGTCTGTGGGTTCTCTCAGATGAGGTAACATGCTGTGAGAAAGAACTGCAAAGGAAATGACAAGAGCAGATGTTTGCTCAAGACAACTGGAGATTTTCTGAAAGCATCAAAGCACACAGTCTACAAGCTATCACCAGCCAGGTGGATTGTAGCTAGTCACAAACCTCCAGATTTGCATCTTGAACAAAGTTGGTCTTTTCAAGACTAATCTCATTATACTCAATAATGAAAGAAAATTAGCTGCTCCCCGTGCCATCTTTAACTTAGATCATAAATTATCACGTGCATAAATACATACGGTGCATGCATATTTCAATCTGGGGCAACTTCCTTTACAAAGCACACACAACAGTCAGGACCCTGAGTGTGATGCTCAGGACCTCAAAATAGCAGCAGGAAGCCCTGTCACTCCCTTCTAAGGTTTACGCCATCCCTGTTAAAGGTCCACCATCCCTATGCTGCTTATGAGTAGGGGGAATACAGAAAAATTCCATGTGGTTCAATCTTAGTTTAATGCACTGAGGGCAGCAGAAGATCCATGGGCTTCTGAATTGAGATGGGGGATGACCTGGAAGTCGAGAATATAAACTGAGGAGGCAGGCTCATCCAATTACCAATGCTGGACATTTAAATGTGCCTCTCTATGCCTTAGTTTCTTCAAAGTTTGAATAGAAATACTTCCTCATAGTATGTTTATGAGAAGTAATATAGTTAATGCATATTAAGCACTTTCAAAAGACCATCTGACACAAGTAAACTCTGTGCCACCTGCTATCATCATCATCATCATCATCATCATCATCATCGGTGGGGCAAGTTAGGAAAAGAAAAAGTAGGAGATAAGCCAGTTCCTGATTTTAGTGGCAAATATAGATCCCTTGCTCTGTGGTTCTTTGAGGGTAGGCGGACCCTCCCTACAGTGGCACACCTGCTAGACTGGACAGGATACTCGCGGAGTCAACAGTTCTTTGACACCCCAAAGCCTTTCCACAGCCATGTGGATCCAGATTCCCAAGGGCATGTTGCATTTCTATGCCTGTGTAGATGAGCTCTTCCCTTTCCTGCCAAACTCCCCGCTGTTCCCCAGGCTGGGTGATCCCTGAGCCAGCTCTTAAACTCACTAACTCCCCCTTGTGTCGCAGAACCATGGGCTCTGGTCATATTGTTCCCTTGCTGTAACCTTCCTGGGACTTCCTTTCAGGAATTCATTGCCCTTCCCTGCCTCTGGGTCTGAGTCCATTCTATTTCAGAATACACTGGAGGAGTTGCAAAGTATCTGCTGCCACCTCCCAGAAAAAATCCTCAGGTTTTTATGAAAATTACTATATCCCACAGCAGAGCTATACAAAAATGAAATGTTTAAAACAAAACAAAACTCTAAGTGTAAGCCACTCCCATTCCAAAGAAAATTCTGAGGAAATCAAGACTGACCACCCAAGATTTGCTCCAAAAGGGTTAGAAATAATTTGTTTCTGGTTTGTATGAATAACGCCTCAGAAAAACCCATTATTCATACAAACCAGAAACAAATTATTTCTAACCCTTTTGGAGCAAATCTTGGGTATTGTTAAGCATTTAAAAATATAAATTTACATATTCTCTATGTATCATTTTCCTCTTTAACAAAATAAGATTTTCTCAAAGTATATCACAGTATTTAATTAGCTATGTTCCAATTACTGGGTAATATAAAATCTTTAAAACATTATTCAAATACATATACTATTAGTAAACATACACACATATTTTAATATATTTAATATTTAATAATATAACTATACAAGTACATACATACTTATACATAATTATTGAATCACCAAAATCAAATAATTTTAGCTAGTACCCAAATGTATTCAAGTAAAATATTTTAATATTAAATATATTATAATACATATACATATTCACATATTAATGAGTATTAATATGTAAGTTCAATAAGACAGTCTTTAAAATATTCTGTAAACTTCTGTGGGTTTCGGTATGAGGTATGTGAGTACATTGAGAACACACTTTAAAAAAACTTGGGGCACCTGGCTGGCTCAGTCAGTAGAGTGTTTAACTCCTAACCTCAGGGTCATGAGTTTGAACCCCTCATTGGGCCTGGAGCCCACTTAAAAAACAAAACAAAACAACTCTAACCACTGATACTCCTAATTAAGATATGTGAGCTATATAAATACAGAAACGTAACTGATTCGGAATTTTATTGCCTCAGAATAATAGAGGTTTTTAAAATATAGTTTTTGACTCCAAAGCAGTTTAAATGAAAAATCTACCTCTATTGAATTGGTACCAGTGAGTTAAAAAAAACTCAGTGAGATAAATTGGCATCTAGGTAGATGTCTCTGATACAGGCTTTTCCAATCTCCCACTAAAATAACTATGGACACTAAAAAAATTTAAAAAAAGAAAAACAATATCAGCTAAAGAAAGTACTAACAGTAAGCCTAAGTCCAGGATCTGGAGAGAATTTTTAAATGGCTTATAGTGGATTTAAACTATACCTGGTAGAGTTCCCACAAAATCAAAAACAAAAAGCCCAAAAAACAAACCTCCTACTAACTGAAATGTTGCCTACAAAACTGTAGGTCCTCCCTCTGCTGTTTGCCTTCCTAGACCCCAGGTTTGCCACCCACTACCTTAAAGACATGACAGATTTATGACAGCTTACAAACTGAGTAGCTGGGCATTGAGGCCAGATGTGAGGTGTTGAGCAAGTAGCGTCTTGCTAATATTCTTTTATGTACACTTGAATACAATTACATCTAAGATGACATTAGTGCTTGGATTCTGGTATGATTTACAAATTCAGCAAGAAAGGGGTAGAGTTACCCCTAGCACATTAGGAAATGCACAAATGCTACAGGCACACAGGGAAGTGGGTTGTGCACATGAACATCATTTCATTTTAAGAAATGCCAGGAAGAAAAGAATTGTTGAGAAGGTGTCTACAGCACAGCTGCTGCCTTTTGAGGCAGCAAGAATAATCTCTGTGGGCAACCACTGCCCTGCACAGCCCCACACCTGGGGCTCCCCTTCCCAAATCCAGTGCCTGCCACCGAATTCCTGTCCGTGCCCTTGCCAACAGCACCGACCGGGATGCTGTGTGTGCATAGCCACTAGGTTCTCTTCACTTCCTGAGGAAATATGGACCCCAGCTGGCTGGCTCACAGTGGGAGCAGAAGAAAAGATACCATTGCAGAGCAGTCAGGTTGCAGAAGAGCAAAGCCTCCTAGACAGGAGGAACAGGGCTCGGAGCTCTGTGCAATCCCCTATGGTCTGCTCAGTCCGTGAAAGACCAAACAAAGGAGTAGAGAGAAAATCACAGAGAAGTAACACACCCACACGGGCTCTGGAGAGGTTGCCCCTGTTACACAAATGCACAAACAAGAAAATAAAAACACACAGTGCCCCTGGAAAACACTCTAAAACAAAGAAAAAGACTTTGATTCTGTAAAGTCATAGGAAGAGAAGACCTTTGAAACCATTTCAGCAGCAGCCCTAGATGAACATCTTAGAAAACAGGAGACAAGAAAGAACATCATTAATGATGTGAGAGCCTCAAACACAGGAAGTCTTACACAGGCTTCTGGGCCCGGGAAGAGAAGGCCCCTGGCTCCCTGTCACTCTTCCAGTACTCACCCTGCCCCAGCCACCTGGCTGTCCTTGCTGCATCTTAACCATGCAAACCGAAAAGTTCTTTCCTGAGGCAATCCTGAGGTCCTGAGGCTCATGGCCGGCTTCACTCGGGGCTCTGTACGCAGGTGTCCTCTTCAGAAAGGCTTTTCCTGTTCAACAGCAGCTTCCTTCACTTTTTGGTGCCCTCCCCTGCCTTTAAAGTAGGCAGATTCCTCACAGCACTTGAACAGAAGGGCAGTCTCTCATAGCGATTAAAGGCCTGAGTTCCAACCCTGGATCTACCGCTTCCAGGCTGTGTGAGTTTAAGCAAGTTACTTACCCTCTCTCTGCTTTATTTTTCTTATTTATTACTGAGTGTAGCTGACGTTATTTGCAACTGGACTGAGCCCCGATGGCACATAACCTCCACACTCTATGATGGCTTTCTTCTCTTCGTTTCCCTTCCCCATCTCGGTTCTCCACTCCTTTGCCACTCCTCCCTGAGATCTCTTCCCCACAAGCTGTTTGCATGCAAATGCGGCTCTCAGGGTTCACCTCTGAAGACCTTTGAAACCTATATTATAGGGTAACTGGGTAGATTCAATGAGTTGATAAAAGCAAGTGCTTAGAACAGTACCTGGAACAGACCAAGCATTCAGCAAGCATTAATTTTATTAATTCATTGTTATATTTCAGCGCCTAGAACAATGCCTGGTAAAAGGTACCTGCTTAATGAACACTTTGTGGAATGAATAAAAAGAGGATAAAAGAACAATAGTATGAGAGAAAGGGAAGATGAGAGCAATAACTGTAAGAAAACGATACGTGTCAGCTCTGTTATAACTCACACTGGAGGGTAGTGAAGGCCCAGAATAGCATGGGGAGAAACCACATTAAGAATACAGAAGCAGAGGGCGCCTGGGTGGCTCAGTCGTTAAGTGTCTGCCTTCGGCTCAGGTCATGATCCCAGGGTCCTGGGATTGAGTCCCGCATTGGGCTCCCTGCTCCGCAGGAAGCCCTTCTCCCTCTCCCACTCCCCCTGCTTGTGTTCCCTCTCTCGCTGTGTCTGTCTCTGTCAAATAAATGAATAAAATCTTAAAAAAAAAAAAAAGAACACAAAAGCAGAATTAGAGGCTATTCCTGAATAGAAGGAAAAGAGACAAAGAGGTGAAAGTGACTGGAATGAATATGATGAATGGGGAGAGCAAAGAACAAAAATCAAAGCTAAGAATTTCAGGAGTTTCTAAGGAAGAAATCAAAAGTTCTCTTTAGGAATGGTAATAAAAACCAATGGAAGAATAAGGCTAAATATTTTTCTAAAAAAATGGGAGAGGGAGGGGGCCTAAGTATGCAAAGAGTCATTTCTACTTTCTTCATCCACTTCAGAGCTCTCCACAAAAAAGTGAGCACTCACCTGTTTGGATGGAGTCCAGGACATTCTTTGGCCCATTTTACTAATGGCAAAAGGGGGGTGGTTCCTGCTCTTCAAAACAGAGGAAATCTACCAAATGCTCATTTCCCACTTCCACATAGTGGGAGCCTGCTGGAGCTTGGCCCTTTGGGGAAACTGCTATCATCTGTGTGACTCGCTGGGTAGGTGGACTCTAAGTAAGCAGGTAACTTCACTAAGCCCCACAGTACAAGCTGTATTTTCCAATTTGGAAAGCCCACATTTGGAGGATACTGAGTACCGGAATAGTCCAAAATAAAGTGATATGTCACTTTAAATGTGATTACCTTATTTTATCTGTGATTCTTCCCCATCCAAGATCTCAGAGACAAGAATTCAAGCCCTGAAATCCCAGAGAATCCCTAACACCTTACACCTAAACAAACTCTGGCAATTATTTTTAGAATCACAAGGATAAGAAAGTAAATGTCTCTTAAGCTTTGAGGCAAAACAAAAGACCTGAAGTAAAGAGTTAAGGTTAAGAAAATCAGACTGTTCTGGGCTATCTCTACTGCATTAAATGTCAGAAGACAATGTAACAAATCTAAACAATTCTGGAGCAAAAGTCCAAGACCTATGGGTTTTACCCAGCTAAGCTCAGGGAACAGAAATACAGCCTTAGATATATAAGAGAAACACCATGCTTCTGCTGAGAAAGTTCAATAGGAAAAACAAAACAAAACATATAGACCAAATGAGAGCTGAAACAAAAGCAAAGACTTATGAATAAGGAAGTAGTAATGTAAGAGCAATGTTTGAGTCTCTTCTATTATTTCAGATCATGATCTAAGGCTCATGGAACTGGTTGAGAAGATTAGCAACAGATCTACACATAAAGAATATATATGTCAAAGAAATGGCTTCTAAATCAATGCACTGATTTAGAAGCAGGAAGAAGCTGCGATCAAAATGAAGATGGTATAGCTTGAGCAGAGATTTGAAAATAAAAGAGGAAAACATAAATGGAGAGAAAATACAAAATAAGAACACCCTGGAAGTTGGAAAATGCATGAGCAAAGATCCAAGATACGGGATGAAGGTCAATTTGTGCAACAATAAATATACTAGTGGGATTGGAATTGTAAGAATCACTCTAGGGATATTAGAAAGCAAATTTGGAAAAGCGAATTGGGAGTAGATCATGGAGAACCCTGGATGTGAGTCTAGGAAATTTACAAGTCTTTTTGTAAATAATGCAGAACTGAATGAAAACTTTTAAGTATAAAAAATGGAATGACTAAGGAGCATTAACCTGTGTTGTTTATATAAGAGGGAGGCAGGATAGAAAGCTATCACAATAGTTTTAAAGGAGAGAAGGTAAAATGGAAGAAATAATGTGATGGAAAATGCAATAGTTGGTAACTGTTTAAATGTGAGGCTCAGTATGGAGAGAGATGCTACTCAGAAGTACCAAAAGCAGGGTAATGTTCAGGTTACTAATTAAATTATAAAATTAAGGAAACAAGGTGTATTTTAGGTACAGAACACAGAAGAACTGATGTTATCTATTAGCTATGTACATTTGAGGGTAATAGCTATGCAGTTAATTTAGTTATCAAATTAATCTTTTGATAATTACATATAATGTCTCTTGTCTTGAATATAATCGTTTAATAAACACTATAATATTTTATTAATGAACATGGTTAAAAGTTATAATTCAAATTATGTATCTATGCTTATAATTTAAAGAAAAAAATTTTTTAAAGATTTTATTTATTTATTTGAGAGAGAGAGAGGGCATGAGCAAGGGGAGGGGCAGAGGGAGAAGCAGACTTCCCACTCAGCAGGGAGCCTGACCCCAGGACCCAGGGGTCATGACCTGAGCCAAAGGCAGACACTTCACTGACTGAGCCACCTAGGCACCCCAAAGAATTCTTTTTAGAATACATTTATCTGCTTAAAGGAACCTCAAAGAATGGAGGTGTTAGATTATGTTTTCATATTAAACCAAATTTGCCAACCGGAAAGATACTTGTAAAAGTAAAAATGATTTTATCATTCTTTAACCATGTGCTCTCCTAACATTCTGCTGGTAAGGCTTAATATTGATTAACTACATTGAGATCACATTTGATTACGCCTGACACCTTACCCATTATCAGTAGGTTATGGAAAAAACAATGGACATCCTGAGAACTTATTGTAGAACTAAGTTAAGTGTAGACCCAAATCTGACCTAAATATCTACTCTTGAGATTGAATCATCTCAGAAATTTGAAGAATCACTTTATGGGTTTCCTGATTCCTTTTTCCACCTCCTACCTTACAATATTTCTTTAATCCTTAATTTCTAAACCTTTAATTAGAAGAAATTGAAGGAATATTGCCTGGATATTCCCAATGGTAGTAGACAGAGGAGAAATAAATTCTATTCCAGAAATTTCTCATTTGAATCTAGGCATTCTCTGACATTTTATTATCAATATGGAATATTTCTAGGTATCTCAATCTTCTACTTACGATTTCTTTATTTAATACACAGTATTCTCATATTCCACAATCTCACTCATACCAGTAATAAGATATTAGAAGTACTCTAATCTAATTTAGATTAGTCTATTTCACTAAGTATATGCATGATCATTATATAATCATGGGATTATGATAAATGCATATATAAATATAAATTATGAATACAAATATTTTCCCAGACAACATGAGAATACATTATTTTCTCATTTTCTCTGTCTAATAAATTTTGTAAATAGAAAATAACTCTAAGTAATCAATTAGGTATATCATTTGTATTATTAAAAACAGTGAGTTTTCTTTTTAAATGAGGTTTTCTTAGTACAATACTGTAAAAGCTTCCTCTACATAGGAGGTAATATACATTTCCTATTTGGGACCTAACTTCATTTGACATTAGACAAATTGCCATAACGTATAAAGTCTAGGAAGTACCACCAAAAGCCTAATTAGTTAAATGTGTCAGAAGTTATTCCTTTTATACTGTCATTAACCAAACTTAGTAGGTAGCCAGAACAAGTACCATCATGTTTTTTCACCATATTAGGTATTCAATATAATTTAAAATAAACTAAGTATTTAATTTAATTTAAACTGAAAAACTGTAGATAAAGATGATATAAGATTAACGATGATAAAAGACCAATTGTAAAAAAAAAAACCTTGTAAAAATTAAAAGCCCCATTAAGAAATCAAAGAAATTATGTAATTAAGTCTTCCGTATCTATTCAGAGCAATAGCAACTGTCTCTAAATTATCTAAGAAAAATTCAAAGTCTCTAATGAACAAATTCCTTTTAGTCTCCTGAATATTACTTCTTGTATGAGCTTCACTTTGAGAGTTATTAGTAAAATCTCTCCATATTCTAATTTAAAGGAAGATATATTAATGAAGTCATTCTCTCTAGCTAGCTACAATGACCTAAATCATGAAGGAAAAAACACATTTTTCTTTTGTTTCATCAAAAATATTAAGAGAGCATGTAGAAAGCTTTATAAAATTCAGTTTTAAAATTTACCCATCCTACTTTGTGCAATTCATTTGAGTTACTATTTCTGCTTAGTTGAAAGCCTGATCAAATATGTTACAGGGAAAAAATTAATAAATTCAATAACAAAGGACAAAATTCATACTGATTATGTTTTCAGAAAAATTTTAAATTAAAAATAGTTTTTAGCACAGTCAACAGTAACTATCAGATATCAACAATCAGCTTTACATCCCCCCCAAAGGTAAAGGCACTCCCTTTAATGTTAGAGTCAAAACAAAGATGCCCAGTATTATAATCAGTGTTGCATGTCATTCTGGATGTCCTAACCAATGTAATAAGACAAGTAAAAGAAATAAGATAAATATAGAGAAGGAAGAGACAAAATTATGCTCATTTTCTAACATGAATGTGTACTTAAAAAAATAACTGAATCATCTGAAATTCCACTAGAGGCAATTAGGTAGTAAATAAAAGTGCAGCTTACAGAATCTTTATGTAAAAAAATCTTAATAACTTCTTAATATACTTCCAATAATCACCTTAAAATACTATGGGGAAGAGTTCCCTTTAATAATAACATCAGCAAATATAAAATGCTCTTAAATAAACTTAGAATTTTCCAGAACTGTATTAAAAACTGGTAATGTATTACTGAGAGCCACACATAAGTTGAATAAAAATTTTGCATTACTATCTAGTATAGATACAGTATTCCCTCCAAGCTGATTTGTAAATTCAGCCCATTCCTAAAGGAAATCACAGTTCAGTTTTTTGAAGAAATTTTATACAATGTACCTACCTATACAAGAATAAAGCCAATTTTGAAACTCATACTAATGGCAACTTATTCTACCAGATATTAACATATACTAATTCAACTACAATATTTAACACAGAAGTTGTACTAGCACACAAAAAATGGATAATCACATCAGTGGAATAGAAAATTCATAAGCAGAACCAGAAAATGTAATAATATAGCAGATGATTAAAATGGCCATTTCAGTCATTGAAAAAACTGATGGCTTTTTCTATAAATAATGTTGGAGGCTGGCTATACATAAGTTAAAAAGTTAGATGTCTACCTCATATCTTACAATATAAAATGAAGATGAATTCAATACTTCATTATAAAATAATGAATCATGAAAAAGCTACAAAAAAATATTGTTTATTAATTCTGAAAGCACAGTATATCTGTTTTTGTCTAGTTTAAAACTAATTTCCTAGTTGAAAGACTTCAGTGTCAACAAGACATAATGGAGAATATAAACTCAGCAGATGTAAGAAAAACAAGAAAAATCTGTACCCCTAGAGGCAGTGGTGAGAAAGAGTCTCCAGCAAAAGCAAAGAGAAAGACTTTGGTAGTCAGTCTCCAGACACTGATTGCTGTATATCAGCTGGAGGATGTAGGAAAAACAGAAACGGTATGGAAGTAGGCACCATAAGGTAGTTGTACATCTAGGAGAAAGGCCGGGTTCATCTCACTAGACCAGACGAGAAATGGCATTCCATAACTGTAATGGCAGAGATCAGAATACATGCATGTGTGCATGCATATTTCTGTTTGTCCCAGAGAGAAGAGCAGAAGGCTATTTCCCTACCTCCTGGAATTAACTCAGAGTAGCCATGCCTACTACAAGCGATCAAACATTCACAGGCTAGCCCCTACCTCTACAAGTGACACACAATCCTCTGAAATTGCTTCACTAAAATCTAATTACATTCGTGTAATTCAAATATAACATTGACCTTAATTCAAACTATTGTACTATAATAAATTTGCATCATTTGACTTATAGCCTGAGGCACTCAGATTCCAAATAATTTAGTTGAGAGTTTGGAGAACAAAAAGAAAAGCCTCATGGAAAGGTAACATTTTTTGATAACTCAGGCCTCTCCCAGGATTTTTCCATAGGACTGTCAACACATATTTCTAGGCATAACACAAAGACAGAAAGGAGAGAAAAAAATCTTGATAGATGCTACCTTATAATTTGTTTAAATTGTTGTAGGACAGGTAACACCATATATGAAAGAATGAACAACAGAAATAAATTTGTAAAATATATGCCAGATCAAGGGTTAATGTACTTAGTCTAAAAGAGGTTCTTCTGAATCAGTGGGAAACAGGGGAATACCCAAAAGAGGCAAAGTAATGAACAAGCAATTTGCAAAAAAATAAATATAATTGGCTAAGTATTATATAGAAACTTTTAAGTTCATTAGGAATAAAAGTTTTGCAAACTAAAATAATAAAATAAATTTTACCTCTAGTATTGATAAAGATGAAAAATAATAATAATACCCAGTTTTGATAATGTACAAAAAGATAGGTCAACTTACCCACTTACTACTGTGTGTGTAACAACGTAGGGCAATTTGATAAGATCTATCAAGAATCTTAAAGGTCTAAGAATTTTTGCTAAGAAAACAATTGAACAAGTAAACAGACTGTTGTCATCTTCTTCATACACAAAGGACACCATGTTATTATCAAGATTCCAATGAATTATTTATTTTTCAGAATGAAACCTGTTCAGTATTGTAAAGCCCTGTCCCCACGGGATACTCAAATCAAGAAAACGCAGATTCTTTTTTAGATGGCACCCACAATTCAAAAACTCTAATCACAAAAACAAAGAAAGGCACAGAATAAAAGACACAGATGGAGACAATGCGAGTCCCATTTGTGCACCTGCGGGGAAATGGGTTCTCTGGAACACTAAAAAGCGGGAGGCAGAAACAGGGACACCTGGGCACTAACTGTCTTTCTTTCCCTGGATGGGAATGAAGCCTTGCTAATGCTAAATTTGATTCAAGAACCAGAAGAGCCCAATATTTGTATACAGTACCTTAAATGGAAGTGCACACAGATTGTTAATGTTAAGTTCTTCCAGAAGGCTGATGTAAGCTCTGGGTACAAAAGACTGGTGGCTCAGCACAAATTGAGCATTTTCGCACATGGAATGCCACTCTGCTTAGTATGGGCATTATCAACAGCAATTCTGTGATCTGTTTGGGAACCAGGGGCCAGGAAGGCCTCCGCCAAAATGTGCTCTGGTAAATCAGAAACAACCTAATGTACAACATGTGTGCGTGTATGGGCTCTTCACATTAACTGGAAATGTGCAACACCTTTACAACTATGCACCTATTGGAATTCTAGCTCATCTTCAACTGCTTAAATTATGTGTAAACAGAACCCCCAGAACAGGATACAAAAATGTCCTAGACTTTATAAACATAACCCAGTGAACCAAGCAAAAGCATTTCCATTTGCCATGTTTGGTATATTCTTCCTGTAATTTGGGCAAGGTCATTCATTAATTATGAGTGTCAATGTTGTGAGTCTATAATTGCAATCTGGATGTTTTTATGTCCCTCCCATTATATTTAGGGGATAAAGCGTCCTAAATATTTCTAACCTTTGCTACTCTTTATCCTCTGAGGCTACATGATGTCAAAATATCTTAATAGAAATGAAAAGTTCAGCCCATCACTAATTTATATAGCTTTTCTTTAGGAAACCAAATATGCTCATGGTTCTAAATATCCAAAGATTTGTCTGATTGGGAAATGTCATTACAGCAATGCTGTCAAGTTTCTTAGAGATTCAGAATTATGTCCCAACCTAGTACCCTTTCAATAAAATCTAATCTTTCTTGTTTTCCCTCTAAAGATAACTGCTCACATGATATAAAATTTAACACTAGACTAAATATTCACTAGCATGTAATGTTTCCATTCCCTTCTTTACCAATGGCCAGATTTACAAAACAGCCATTTTCAACCGTCATTTTTTTCATTCATTTAGCAAATATTTATTGAACAATACTTAGCTAAGCACTAAACCAAGCCATGAGAATATCAAGTCAAATAAGTCATGACTCCTACCCTCAAGAAAACTGTAGTCTAGGTAGAGGCAGACAAGTAAATTTGCAATTCACCTGCAGCACAGTGAGTGTTATGTACTGATTAAGGGACAGGGAGGAGGAACATTGAAATCAGACTAATGCAAATGAGGATGGGCTCAAGTCTAGGAAGGCTTTCTAGAGGAGACCCTTGAGCTGAGTCTGGAAATGAAGAGGCAAAGGTACCATGTCAAAGGCAGGAGTGAGGATTCTCTAAAAAAAAAAAAAAAAAAAAAAAGGTGGGGGGACAACATGAGTGATCACAAAGATGTGATAGAGCATGATTAATTTACAGAATCACAGCCCAGCATTATGCCAGTGAAGGGCACTTGTGGAAAAAAGAATAAAAAAGAACCTTTTCAGGGAGGATGTGATGTGCTAAGCCAAGGATTTTGGATATGATGCTAAAAACTGCTGGGAGCCATTTAGTAACTTTAAGCAAGAGAAAAATGTGATGAGATAAATGTTTTGAAAACAAGCCCTCTGGCTGCTCTGTGGAGGATACACTGAAGAGAGAGCCAACTTGAAAGAGGGAAATGGGATGTTATTGCAATAATCCAGGCAAGAAATTTTAATGGTTTCAATTAAGGTAGGAGAGATCTAGGGGAGAGAACAGATTTAGAATATATTTCAGTACTGGTGAAACACTGTATACAGGGAAAGAAAGGAGTCTAAACTGGTTCTAGATTTCCTGATTTGGAGGACGAGGTAGACTCTGTTTAAATCACTGAGATGAGAAATTCGAGCAAAGGATTAGGTTAGAGTGAGAAATGATAAACTTAATTTTGAACTTGAGTTCAAGATCCAAGTGCACTGGTGCAGAATACACTGGATAAGTGAAAGGTCTAGGTCAGAGTTACAGCACGTAACTACATAGCAGAGGTAACTGAAGCCACGGGAGCGGTCACGGTTATAGTGTTGGGGTGGCAGGAGATGTTAAATGCAGAAAGAACAGGGTACTGGCATAGAACCCTGTGAAACCCTAAACTGAGGGGAGAACAGCAAGCAAACCACAGACAATTACTAGAGGAGCAAAGGAGGAAAAGGAGGAAGACAAGAAGAGGAGACCCAAAGAGGCTGATGAAGAAAAATTCCAAAGCAAGTTACGTGTTTCAAATACTTCAGAGAGGTCACATAAGATGAAAAAGACAAATGTTTAGAGCCATTAGCAATGTGGAAATCAGATCTGAAGGAAACAGCGGTAGGAGGTGACCGGAAAGGAGAAGTAACAGATTCCAGAGGCTAAGGAGGGAAATAGGCAGTGTGGACACAGTGCATGTCAATTTTCCACACAGTTGTCAAAGGAAGGAAAGAGGAAATAAGACATGTTCCATATCAACCAGTAATTTTAAAAATAACTATTTTCATAACGAATTTTTCCACAATGCGTAATTTTGGCAACGTCCTTTTCCAATAGAAACGAAGTCTTTTGGAAACAGTTTTATGGGAACAGACGATAAACTCCTCCCACTTTCTATTCTGACGCCAAAGTTGTAATAAAATAGCAGCAATAGGAGGAGCAGCGGCTGCGAACTGGAATGAATCCTCTTGAAGTTCCCTGCCAAAGTTGCTCAAAATTGTGTCCCCAAATACCTGCCATTCATGCAAAACATGATCTATCCTACTAGAGCGTAAATATGTAATATTCACTTCACTGTATCTTACATTTCTTTTAAGACCATGGTGTCTTGCTTAGTCACCTAATATTTAACACTGGTGTTTTAGAGTAATTCTCCCCTAGAGATTTATACCATTGCTCTCAGTGTTCCTAGAGAAATCTCGCACCTTCCCTTTGCAGACTGCTAATTCTCCTACAACCATTTTATATAATTACTTATAGTTTTTACTGATGTTTGTTTCTAACTCTAGTTTAATATGAGCTATAATTTTTTAATAATTGTTCTGACTTACATTTACATAGCATTGTTCACCCTGAGAGATCCCAAAGCACCTTTCCAAAACTATACGCTGTCTGCTCACATAAATAAAGGCCAGGCAATGTTAAGTATGATGAAAACAACCAGTCACACAATTAACATGCTGTTTACCTAGTTCCTGAACAATAAAGATACTTCACAAGACCTGAGCTGTATCAATCATAGGAGATGCTCCACTGAACACCAAGCCATAGGCTGATATCATTCTCTGACTACTAACACAGACCATTTTTTATTCACTAGCATATAACTCCTATCAAGTCAAATGAATTAGTTTTGCAAAAAGATCAATGGCCATTTAAAAATATTTGAATAAAATGCAGGTACTTTATGCATACTTAAAAAGAACCAACTTTTTAAAATTTTATTTTATTATGTTAATCACCATACATTACATCATTAGTTTTTGATGTAGTGTTCCATTGATTCATTGTTTGCGTATAACACCCAGTGCTCCACGCAGAACGTGCCCTCTTTAATACCCATCACCAGGCTAACCCATCCTCCCACCCCCCTCCCCTCTAGAACCCTCAGTTTGTTTCTCAGAGTCCATTATCTCTCATGGTTCATCTCCCCCTCCGATTTCCCCCCCTTCATTTTTCCCTTCCTACTATCTTCTTTTTTTTTTTTCAACATATAATGTATTATTTGTTTCAGGGGTACAGGTCTGTGATTCATCAGTCTTACACAATTCACAGCGCTCACCATAGCACATACCCTCCCCAATGTCTATCACCCAGCCACCCCAACCCTCCCACCCCCCACCACTCCCAGGAAATCTCAGTTTGTTTCCTGAGATTAAGAATTCCTCATATCAGTGAGGTCATATGATACATGTCTTTCTCTGATTGACTTATTTTGCTCAGCATAATACCCTCCAGTTCCATCCACGTTGTTGCAAATGGCAAGATTTTGGGTTTTTTGATGGCTACATAATATTCTAGTGTGTATGTGTGTGTGTGTGTGTGTGTGTGTGTGTGTGTACCACGTCTTCTTTATTCATTCATCTGTTGATGGACATCAACTCTGTCTTTCTTAAACTAAGCTTTTACTGCTAAACAGGGAACTCTATGCTAATAGCTGACACGAAAGGTGGCTCCCGGATCACAAATCTAGACTCAAATAAGCACTCCTTCCATGACCTTGAACAAATCATTTAAACCACCTATCTTAGTTTGATAGGTTTGGAAGGAAAACTCTATTATCTCTGACTCAAACACAGCAATTCTGGATTTGAAAGATCAGGAAAGTACGCTCAAAGATTCCTCTAGCCACAGATGATTTCTGCAGAGCAGTCTTGTTCTGATGCCTCACACTCTTTCAGGTAAGTACACAAACCAGCCATAATACTTGGTAACTTAAATTTTCAAGCAGGGTTACTGTTAGAGTGAAAATATAGAACTTCCCAATTGGTGATCAATAAAGCACCAGTTAAATAAAATTAAATTTTTTTCAAAAAAATACTAAGGAAAATGCTAAGGCAAGGTTAAACTTTACCACTGATTAACATCTTCCTACAGTAAAGGACATAAGATCTTAACAACTTTTACTATGAAAAGGAGAAGTTGAAAGTGGGGGAAGTTAGAAGTTAGTGATAAGTAAAGCTAATAAGGGCAACTGATTAGTCCTTTATGTAGAAAATGACACCAAGTATAAAACTTATTTGCCTCTATGGTAAAACTTTATTGGTACAGATTAAATAGAGAAGTAATAATTATTATTATTGAGGACAAAGTATATACTAGACAATGTGCTAAATGTATTATATGTTTTACCCCACGGTCCTCATAACTACTTTATTAAGTAGTTGTAGTCAAGTTATATTTGTTCACAAGATACCTCAATACTTTCCCAAATTGCTTAATTTTCAAATATGGAAATTTGTATCCAGGCTTCTGGTTTTTAAAACCACATTCATGTTTAATTCAATTGTTTCCTGTGTATATCTTCACAGTGTAACCTACATTTCAATTTACACTCAAGCTTGATTTTCTTTGAGTAGTTTTGCAAAGATGACAGCATTTACTGAAACAGTTTCAGGAATCACTTTCTCTGGTTTCTGCTTATGGAACTTATGGCAGAATCAGTCATAACTTGGATCTGAATCCGTATAGAATTTGACATTCTACTCTTTAATATATGCTAACCTTCTCTATCTGCTAAGAAACATGACTTTATTAGATTCCTCTCATTTCTTTTCTTTTCCATCATCATCACCAGCACTTGACTTTCTTTTCAGGCTTATTTTTAAATAAAGAAATAGAGATTTCTAAGCTTCAAAAGAAAATCGGCAGAGTTGATTATGCTCAGTCATTAGCTAATGAATTCACTTCTCTGAAGCACATGGTTTGTTTCACACCATGGATCTTGGAAGTTGCTCTCAAATATAGAGACATGGGAGTGCTAGACCCGTGAATAACAAGGGTGAATTTTATTGTAACCTACATATACAGAGGAGAAAGCTGAAGCTCACTAAAGCTAAGTTACATACCCTGCCACACATCTAGTAAATGAGAGAGCCTTTCAACCGAGGTCTGAAAAACTCCAAGCCTGTTTTCTTTCTTCTACAACACAGCATCTCCCAGCCAGTCTGGCATAGCGAAGGGTCTGAGTTGTTGGAACCACTTTAATAAAAAACTAATTTTACCATAATTTTGATTAGAACAAAAAATTTTAAAGTCTGACTCCTGGTCTTGATTTGGCAACTAACCAGTTGTCAGGTTTTATAGAGTCATCTTAACCTTTCTGTTATTCAATTTCTTCACTATAGAAATGAACAACTTGTCAGGTTTTAATGAGCTCCAAGGTCCTATAGTTTATAAAAGCATTACTAAATAGATTCACTGCCAGGAAAAGCCACGTGTGTAATTGTGTACAAATATATGCTGCAAGGTAATTAAGAATTGTTGTTGTGTTGTTTTTCATTTAATTTGGCCAAATGGCCCTCAATGCAATTGGATTACAATATTAATGTGCTTACTAAGCATTTGTGTTGTAAACATTTTAAGAATGAACTTCAGTTTATTCTACCCCTACATCACTCTGATTTTAATTTGATAGGTCTAAACTTAAGCTGTGTTACTATAACGTTTGAACAATGCATACTGAACGTAAGTGGGCTCCACAACAGAACTGGATATATTCAGTTATGGTTCTCTTTCTCTTCACATAGCTAGGGAACTGTGCTTCAGATTCATGTAATTTCCTTATCCAGCTCTTGATATCCATTTAAATTACTATATCTTCTAGGCCAGTGTTTCTCAACCCAGGCTGCACATAATAACCACAGTATGTAGGGAACTCAAATATAGAGGATGCACTGAGGCACAGAGAGGCTACCTAACTTGCCAAAGTTATCGAGCTAAGAATAAAGCTAATGAGATCTGGCTCTGAGATCAGCTTTTTACCACTGCACTATACTGCCTCAACCAAGAAGCTTTTAGAAAACACATTACTGGGCACCACCTGGTACATACTGAATCACAATTCCAGGAACATGTCTGTGTGTGTCTGTGTGTGTGTTCAATGTTCCCATGTTGTTCTAATGGGGCTGTTTCCAATGCATGGAAATCACTAAACTAGACGACCTACAAAAGAGAAAAAAGTCTCCATTTGCAAACAGAAGAAATCTGTGTCCAAGCATTTGGTCTTCTGATGAGAGAGGCATGCCACACAATAGCTTTCCTTAACTCAGAGATGCACTTAATATAGCTGCAAGGGCACATAACTGTGTAAGCATCAACTGCTTTCCTTTCTGTTTACCCTAAGAAAAAGCCAAGATTTTTTTCTTGTGACTCCAGTTCCAAATGTGGGAGAACTGAAATGTCCTCAGGAAGTAAGACCAGTCCAACACAAGCTGACAGCATAATGTCACATAAAGAACCAAGGCTTTGCAGGCACAGCCAACAGAAGCTAAAATCCTAGCTTTGCCATTTGTGAGAGCATATGAATACAGGCAAATTATTTCAATCTTGCTGTACCTTAGCTTCCTTATTTATAAATACAGAATATAAGTATAGGAGCCACTTCCCTTCCACAAGACTGTAGGAGGCAGGATGGCATGAGAGTTAAGACTGGATTTAAATCTCAACTCTGCCACCTACTTCTCTGAGACAAAGTTCCTCATCTGTGAAATGGAGATTGCAAGACTGTCAACCATAGAGTCGTGAGGAGTAAATGAGATAATGCATGCATTATTACCATTAGTATTGGGATGGCTGTGATGATTAAATCAAACCTTTGTAATGAAACTAATCCAGTAAAGGATTTTTAAATATTACTTCCTCATTTTTTATTTTTTTTAAAGATTTTATTTATTTATTTGACAGAGAGAGACACGAGAGAAGGAACACAAGCAGGGGGAGTGGGAGAGGGAGAAGCAGGCCTCCCGCTGAGCAGGGAGCCCGATGTGGGGCTCGATCCCAGGATCCTGGGATCATGACCTGAGCCGAAGGCAGATGCTTAATGACTGAGCCACCCAGGCACCCCACTTTCTCATTTTTTAATCTCCTCTCCAGGCAGAATGTCAGCAGAAAGCATCTACACTGGATGTGCTCAGAAACAGAGATTGAAAAAGCAAGAAAGAAGAGCAGTTTGAAGGGATGTTTCAGAACTGTAAAATGGTCCTAAAATACTATCTAATTTCCCTTGATTTGGCATTTTTAAAATACCTAGGTGGAAAACAATATGAGGTTCTTCAAAAAATTAAAAATAAGACGATTATGTGATCCAGCAATTCCATATCTGGGTATATATCTGAAGGATATGAAATCACTATCGCAGAGAGATACCTATGCCCCCATGTTCATTGCAGCAGTATTTATATTAGGCAAGACATGGAAACATCCTAAGCATCCACTGATGGATAAATGCATAGAGAAAATGTGGTATATATATATATATATATATAATTTATAATATATAATGGAATACTATTAAAAAAGAAGGGGATCCTGCCATTTACAACAACACGGATGAAACTTGATGTTAAGTGAAATAAGTCACAGAAAGAAAGACAAATACTGTATCATCTTGCTTTATATGGCACCTGGAAAAAACAATACAGAAACAGAGTAGATGGTGGTTGCTGGAGGCAGAGGAGGGAATAGGTGAAGGTGGTCAAGGGGTACAATATCCGGTTATAAGATGAGTAAGGTCTGAGGATGAAATGTACAGCAAGGTGACTAAGTTAACAATATTGTGTAACATTTGAAAGTTGCTAAGGGAGTGGATACTAAAAGTTCTCAACACACACTGTTGGGGTTAATGTGGAGCATGGAATCATCCAATACCTGGCTTGCTGAAATGTAACATGGAGGCCGCTGGGGGCGATGGAAGGTTTCAGAGAAGGGCAGAGACCTTTGGAATGCCGAGGCCAGTGTGACCACTCTGCCATAGGAAAGCCACGGGGAGTTGCCTTCCCCGAAGCTTTCTTAGCCCAAACCACTGCCTTGCGATCTAAGAGATGTGTGCATTGTCCCCTAAGCTATGGTTAGCAGAACTCATAGAACACGCAGATCACCATATCCCATCTTTCCCGTAAACAGATCCTCCTCCTTCCAATAAGACCCCTTATCACACATCAGTGCTTGAGAAACAGAGTGATAAAGACTTATGATTATCCTGAAGCAAAAATAAGGCGAGAGCAAAGAAGAGCAAAGAGTCTTGGTCTCGGAGCGTTGACCCCCTCGCCTTCTCCTCTCACAGCAAAGTTTGGAGTCATCTTTTAGCCGTGCGTACAGGGATTGCTGGCCATGCCCGGCAACACAAACACAAAACTATATGCATGATGTGTTAACTAATCTTACTGTGGTCATCACTTTGAGATATATACATATATCAAAACCTCATGTTGTACACCTTAAACTTACACAATCACATCGCAATAAATCTAGAGAAACAAAAAAAGATCTGGGATGAGCATTTCAAGGATTAACCTCTGCTCACTATCACAGCCCCTGCCAGAACCACACATGCCACTACTTAAAAGATCACCCTCCCAACTACCTCCCACTCTGTCCCACTGCCAACTTGTCATTATCAAACACGCCAAACATATTTTGCTCCTCGGTGCCTACATTCTTGCTCTTTCTTCTGCCTAGAATGTAACCCACAAACCACATCTTCACCCAGCAGAATCCACCTTACTCCTACAAGACCTGACCAAAAGCTATTTGTCCTTTCCTAAAGTTTCCCAGTCTGAATGCATCATTCCCTCCACTGAGCTCCCATAGAACAATTATCTCTGTATACTTCCATTACTTATCCTAGTCACAAGTTCGTTCTGATATATCAGAATGATATATCAATATAAATGATATATCAATATAAATTGCCAATTAATAGTAGTTGGCTTTCCACTAGATTTCACGTTTCCTGATGGAAGGGAATTTATCTTACATATCTTCATTTGTCCCCACCGAGGCTGAACTGTTCTCTTGCATACAATGGATATTCAGCACAAATTTGTTGAAATAATATGTGTGCACTGCAGACTCTCATGGCCATGGATAGAGCCCCAAACAAAACCCATCTCAGTCATGTGGTACCTGCCATGATGCCCTTAACTCAGGGTATGAAAGACACTAAATGAAAATATGCTCTGAAAAATAAAGCATTAAGTCTTTAATATCGGAAAAAAAGACTAGTGCAAAACTGAATCTAGGTCATAGGTAGTAAAATTTCAGTGAAAGGATGCAATTAATTAGCAGTTTAAAAAGTCATTCTCCCATATAAAGATTTTATAGTTTAATATATTATAATGCAGATCCAATAAAATGTCTACCATTTTCATTTTTAAATGTTTGAAGACATAGAGGGTAATGTCCCAGGAACATAGACTGATTTTCAGTACATGTGCTATGAAAATTATCCACTTTTCCTATCACACTTTACACTGACCCTCCTGACAAGTTTTTAAAACTATACTAACTCATATTCAATCATAATCTTATAGAAAAAGGAAGGGGAGGGGAGGGGGGAGGGAGAGGAGGTGCGAAAGGGAAGGAAAGGGATCTAGAGTGAAAATGAAGAGGAAATCCAACCATGGCTAAACATAACATTTTCTCTATTTTGGTGTTTCTTAAAGAAATTATACCAACAAAGGGTACTGAAATTTCTTAATGAAATCATGTTTGAGCTACTGACGTCTTACCATGAAGAAGGCAGTATAGCCAAGTTGTACTAGTTGTCTGTATATTACTCACTGCTACATACTTGCAGTAAAATATATATTTATATTTATATTTTATATATATATATATTCACTGAAGAATAACCTTGATGAAGCAGTAAAACTTACTGATTTTTAAAATCTTGACTGGAGTAAAAATCTTCATAGTGTACTGTATGATGAAATGTAAAGTAGACACAAAGCACTTACATTACAGACTGAAGGATGATGTTTGACTTGGGGAAGGATGAGGGGATGAGGGCATGTATGCAATCCTTTCTCTTGTGAGCTGAGCTAGCCACCTTTTAAATGGCAGATCATTTTTATTGGAAAAACTACTGACAGATAAGCCACAATTATGGGACTTGGGTATTTGGAAGTTTCTTCTCAAAAATGAACAAAGTAAACCTGTTAGCTCAAGAAAGACGGATGGAAACTTCAGCTGATGATAAATCTTGAGGTTTCAAGTAAAAATTAGCATTTTGGAAAACCTGTGTCCTCCACAAATTTAATCAGGCTTTTCTGATCAGACTTTCCTGATTATATTGGTGGTGATATTAATAAATATAATGTTTTATTATTATATAATAAGATGTTACAACATTTGAAACAGATATATGACTCAATGAACCAATATTATCCAAAAATTTCAAAATCTTCCATAGTTAAGAGATTCATTCAAAGCAAAAGACCAACTAGATTTTAAGTTTACTGATACAGTCTCAGATTCTAGATTGGAATTAACCTTTATGAAACAGTATTTGTCAAGTTGTGATGTAGTATCAATGATAATCTGAAAAAGATATTAACATACTCTTCCCTGTCACTACATATCTATGTGAGACCAGGTTTTTTTTTTTCAATATTCTTCACCTGGAACTTCAAATTGCAACAGACTGAATGCAATAGAAATGAGAATGCAAGCTATGTTCGATTAATCCACACATTAAAGAAATTTGTAAAAGTGTCAACAATACCATTCTTCTCATAAATTTTTTTGTTAAAATAATTATTTTCATTAAAATGTTATCTATATCAAGATGTAATTGGTTTATTATTGTCACTTTTCAGTGAATTAGTAAATAAACATATTAATTTTATCATTTTTAATTTCTAATGTGGATAATCAATATATATAATACATACAAACAAAGGTTTTTTGAAATTCTTAATAATTTTAAGTGTAAAAGATGCTGGGACCAAAATGTTTGAAAACATCTGATTTAGAAAATTTATGTTAGGAATCTACATAATTTGATAGAAAGAAGACAAACCCTCTGGCGATGCTATTTTTCATTCTGTTGAGTTTGGATCTTTTGCTCTACAGATTCAAAGATCTATATGTCATCTATTCAACAACTATTTCTCAGTTCCTGCTATGGACCAGGTGCAATAGGGAAAAACAAAAACATAAGACACGGGTCTTGTCATCAGAGCACTCAGTTTCCATCACTATCACTTACATCTTCTGAAAATTCTTGTATTGATTTGCACACATTCATTTCCCTAAAGAAAGCTAAGAGAGCACTGTTTCTTAAAATGGCAAAGAGGCCCTTATCATAAAATGTTACAATCAGAGTTTTAATGTGGTTATTTAAAATAGATGAAATTGGAAAACTTTTTTCTAAATTGGAAAACTTCAAAAGGAAAATCTAGAAGAATTGAGTCATGTTTTTAAAATATCACACTCCCAGGGCACCTGGGTGGCTCAATCATTAAGTATCTGCCTTCCACTCAGGTCATGATCCCAGGGTCCTGGGATGAAGCCCCGCATCGGGCTCCCTGCTCAGTGGGAAGCCTGCTTCTCGCTCTCCCACTCCCCCTGCTTGTGTTCCCTCTCTTGCTGTCTCTCTCTCTGTCAAATAAATAAATAAAATCTTTAAAAATAAATAAACAAATAAATAAAATATCACTCCCTGTGAATCAAAAAAATAAAATAAAAACTAACCTTCGAGGTATGACCATACCCACAGAAATACTTCCATGTTTTAACAAAGCATTCATATTACAAAAATTACATTAATAAATCATAATAGCTATTAAATGTTACCTAAGATGATAAATTTTTCAGAATGGAAGGCTATAGATTTATTAATAACAAGGAAATTTGCTCAGTGTTGCATGGAATAGAGAATGAAATTTTCCAATTTAGATATTATTACTGCTTTACTGGGACATCATAACTACTGCCCTAAAAGTTAAAAATTTTATAATTAGTAACAGAAAGATAAATTAACATTTTTGACATCTAAAATTACTCAGTAAAATATGAAATGTATCAATAAGCAGTTATCTTCCACACAAGGTAGAAGTAATCTAAATCATGCTTCTATTTTTGTTTTACACTTCTACACATTTTGTAATGACAGAATACAAAAAATATATAGAACACATATATTTAGTCATACTACTTTGTTTTGCTTAAGTTTTCATGCCTATATTTTACCTCTTAATTGAAATATAAATTTTTATAGGGCACCATGTTAGTCAAATTATATCTTTGGCACCTCCTAACATCTTAGTCACTATTCTCCACACAGTATACATTCAGCATGATTACATGTCAAATCATACTTCAATTTACCTTAAAATGCTTGGTTACAAAGGGATAGTCATATGTATTGATGTTACTTTTTCAGAGACAGGTGACTTGTCTGTAATATTGCTGTTATTGTTTTCACTCTTTATAACTCCGTCTGCAGGAATATTTTGTTGGGCAAACAAAACATTTACGTTTGAATTTTAAAATGTTGAAAGGCATACATTCCTAGCTACTAGCCCCATCTTCTGTGGTCTTATCTCTTTCTAGTTTTATTTATGTTACCTGTTTAGCTCATACCCTCTAAAAAGATTGAATCCCTTGGTTTGGATAAAGATTTTATAATCAAGACCAAATAATCCATTTGATGGTAAATTGCTAGAATTATAACCTAAGTTAACACAGCAAGAAACTACAATGGTTCTCTTTTGTCTACAGTAGCAGGTCTAAATTATCCTACCTGGTTTTCACTAATATCCATATTCTCATGCCAACATATTAGTGAATCTTATTTCTCATTACTCACCAACAAAAATATTTACAATATTCTCTCTAGTTCTTTTTATACTTACATTTCTTATGATGCTAATTAAAGACCTGTGAAGTTTTTCCTATTTTCTCCAAATGTGGAAATACTACTTGTTCTTTTCTCTTCCCTTTAGTTTTGTTTCAAGTAAAAAAAAAAGAAAAAAAGAGAAAAGAAATACAAATACAATTGAAGAACTGTTAATTTTTCCAATTCCTCTCCCTCTCCTCCTTGCTTCCCAGAGATAACCACTATCCTAGGTACTTATCATTTCTATGTATGTTTTTATTCATTTTATATACATGTCTGTATCTATAAAAATTTATCCTATGTATTAATGTTTCTATGTTATTATAGTTTATAATATTTTATTGTATCATATGTTACACATAGCTGCTAGTTTATAAACTTATATTTTCGGGGCACCTGGGTGGCTCAGTCATTAGGCATCTGCCTTCGGCTCAGGTCATGATCCTGGAGTCCTGGGATCAGGCCCCGCATCGGGCTCCCTGCTCAGCCGGGAGCCTGCTTCTCCCTCTCCCACTCCCCCTGTTTGTGTTCCCTCTCTAGCTGTGTTTCTCTCTGTCAAATAAAGAAATAAAATCTGAATAGAAACAAAAACAAAAAAAAAAACCTTATATTTTCTAGATTTATCCAGGTAGGTCATCATACTAAATGGTAAAAGATGGAATTCTTTCAAACTAAAATAAATAAAAAGCAAGGATGCTTGTTTTTGCTACCTTTATTCAACATTGTCCTGAGGTCCTAGCCAGTATTACAAAGCAGAGAGAAAAATTGAACAGCATATATATATGAAGGGAAGAAGTAATACTATCTTTATTTGTAGACAATATGATTTTTTTTATGTAGAAAAGCCCAAGGAACCTACAGAAAAATAGCTAAAATATGAGTTAATAATGGTTGCTTTATAGAAAGTGAGCATATAAAAATCAATTTTTCTACTAGCAACAAGAATTTAGAGATGGAAATTTAGAAAATAATTGCACTTATAAGACCACCAAGCATATGAAATTATTAGGGAAAACCTAACAAAATATGTGCAACACTTTTATACTGAAAATTACAAACACTGTAGAGAGAAATCTTAAAATAGCTAAATAAATGGAAAGATATACCATGTTCATAGATGAAAAGACTCAACATTGTTAAGATATCAATTTTCTCTAAATTGATGTGCAGATTCAATGCAATCCAAATTAAAATAGCAGGGTTTTTTTTAGAAATTGGCAGAAGATTCTAAAATTGATATGTAGATGCAAAAGACATAGAGTAGCAAAGTAATTAAAAAAAAACAGAATTTACTTCCTGATTTTAAAACCTAATATAAAGCTATAATGATCAAGACAGTGTGATATTAGCATAAACATAAACATGGGAATCTACAGAACAAGATAACAAGTCCAGAAATAGACTCATACATATGTGTTCAAATGATTTTCAGCAAAAGGATATTCAATGGGAAATGGGTAGTCTGTTCAAAAAATGATGGAGAAACAATAGGATGAACATATTTTTAAAAATTAGCCCCAAGCCTTACTTTATACCATATTCAAAAATTACCTTCCTATTGATCATAGACTTAAATGTAAAATTATAAAACTTCCAGTAGAAAACTTTGGTAATCGTGAGTTAGACATAAATTTCTTAGCTAGGACAAAAAATAGTAAGATTCAAAAAATAAAAATTTGATAAATTGGCCTTTACTAAAACTAAAAATATCAAAAGACACTATTAAAAGGAAAAGAGAAAATATTTATATTATATATGTAATATATAATATATAAGACTTTTCTAGAATAAAGAACTTTTACAACTCAATAATAAGAAATCAACTGAGTTTTTAAAATGAGTAAAAGATTTGAAGAAACAATCAAAGAAGATATAGAAATGGCAAATTAGCATATGGAAAAATACACAAGATGATTAATTAGAGGAATACAAACATGCAGAGTAGATTCAAAATGAGAAATCACTATAGACCCACTAGTAAGGCTAAAATTAAAATGACAGACAATATCAAGTATTGGAGAGGAGTGGAGCAACTGGAACTGTCATACACTGCTGTTAGGAATACAAAATGGAGAAGTCACTTTAGAAAAGTTTGACAGTTTCTTATGAAGTTAAACATATTTTTCCCATACAGTCCAGATATTCCACTCCCAAGTATGTACCCAGGAGAAACAAAAACATATGTTCTCACAAAGAGTTGTGCTTGTATGTTTGTAGAAGCTTTATTCATAATGGAAAAAGCTGAAACTAATCCAAATTCCATCAACTGATAAATGGAAAAACAACCTGTGGTATATTCATGAAAAAAAAAAAAGGCAATGAACCACAGGCACAACAACATGGGTAAATTTCAAAAACTTTACGCTAAGTAGAAGAAGCCAGATACAAAACTTGCAAAATGTGTAATTCCATTCCTATTAATTTTTGAAAAAGCAAAAATATACTGACAGAAAGCAGATTAGTGGTTTCCAGGGAAAGGGATTGTGGGGAGGGGATTGACTGGAAGAGGCAGGAAGGAACATCTGGAGTAATGAAAATGTTCTATACCATGATTGTGGGGGTGGTTTTGAAACTGTATATATTTGTTAAAAAAAAACACATCAAATTATACACTTAAAATTAATTGACTTTATTGAACGTGTATTTTACCTCAATGAAGCTTATTAGATAAAAATTACTGGGCTAGAAGGCACCTTAATGCCCATTTCTCAACCTCAAAAAAGTCATGGAGATTAATATCCGAGACTCATATATGATTATGAGTTTTCAACAGATTTTCCTTGACTTCATATTTGTTTTATTCATTAGCTTCCAACTCTCAGAAACTTTTTTTTAATTTTATTTTTTCACTTTTTTATGTAACGTGTACCCCCAATGGGCTTGAATTCATATCCCCAAGATCAAGAGTCACATGCCCTACAGACTGAGCTAAGCCAGGTGCCCCAGAAACATTTTTTGGTTTTTGTTTTGTCTCACATCACCTGTGTAACCACAGAAAACTAATCCGACTCCATGATTCCTAGTGTTCTATTGAAATTATAAAGGTTCTTTGTTTTCTCTTTTAAACACATGGATTTTTTTTTCACTAACCAATAGCTTCTATAATAGCAGTTATCATTAGAGGTGGTTACCATAGTAATTACCATAATCACCACAGTCATTAGGACTGCACCTCTAAGCTAAGTTTCCAGGACTTGAGTCCTGGCCCCACCACTTGACTAGGTAAGTGAATCTGTGCTTCAGTTTCCTCATCTGCAGAAATAGGGATAAAAATTGTTCCCATTTCATCAGATTATTTTGAGGATTAAATGAGATAATACACAAACAGTACTTAAAAATATACTTGGCACATCATAAGTACTCAATAAATGTTAGCATTTCTATTGGCCTCATATTTTTCCATTGGCAATTCCAGAGAAATAAAGACAATGCTATTCAATAAAGTACCAAACTCAGATTTTAAATCCAGGAATTATACTCAACTGTAACTTCAAAAGTCAACTGAAAAGTCATCCTCTACTTAGTGTTGTAGGGCTTCTTTATTTTTTGTTGTTATTGTTGTATTCTTAATTTCCTGGTTCATGTTACAATGGAGAGAGATGAATTCAACATTATGTTAGAAGGATATTTCCTATGTCTGTTACATGTATGTATGTTTGCCTTAGGCATGTGTGTATCTGTGCATGGACTTTATCTTAACCTAAATTTAATTTGGGATTCTTTAAAGGACTTGCACTGGAGGAATTATTTGGATAGGAAAACTAGGAATACATAAGGCCTACCTTGGCTTTAACCTATCCTCCCACTATAAAGGCCTTCAAGGAAACAAATATATGTGTAAAGTGAGCAAAGGAAGTCACTTATTATTATTAGATTGGATTGGATTAGATTAGATTGCATGATTAGCTGTGACTTTGGCTCAAGCTCCACGGTGGAACTTTACAAACTGGGGGAGACAATATGATATGGAGGGATCCTTGTCCCCATGTTAGCTGAGAAAATGAACCAGTTACACAAGCAAGGCCCAGTTTTGCCTTGAAGTAGGCCAACCTGCCCCAGTCCTTCTCAGATCAGGATAGTGATCTTTTGTCAACAGCCACATGTAAGAAAGCACATCTACAGAATGAAAGCTAGATGGCCCTGGCCTGTTTAGAGAGATCATCTTAGCCCTCGTTATTACTTCCCCTTCAGGGAATCCTTCCCTGAGAGCCTTAGCCACTTGCTTTTAGCCAAAGGATGACCCCACCCAGGAACACAGCAGTCAAAGCTCAAATCTGATCCATCCAAACCAGCCTCTTTCTCCTTGGGTTGGAGGGGGAGAACTCAATGATAATACAGAGTACTGAAGAGTTTACTTTCCATATAAGCTCACACTAATTGTTAAAATTGCTGTGAGAATTAAAATGTGACTAATTATTATCTGATATAGTTTACTATAGTATACTTGCCAATTACTGATACTATAATCTTGGAAATATTTGCAAGACAAAATATTTCTTCAGTGTTCAGTAGTATCACGTTCACAACGTGAACTTTGAAGAAAACACTTCTAAAATCAGTACTTCCCAATGACATTGGAATGGCGTACAAGCTTGTATGGAGGACATTCATAAGCCCTAGAAGAATAGCTACATTTGGCTTCCATGGGTTTCTACAAAGCGCTTATACTACATAATACGCCATTTTGAGAATTTGGGGGAAATAACATATTTTTAGTAAAAAGGTTCTGATTCCATTGACAGAAGAATTCAGCATGGTAGTGACAAAAAATCTCTTTCCTTAAGACTTTTGCATCAGTCTTTTCCTAGATTTTTATCTTTCTCCTAATTCGGATTTTAGTTTAAGTATCACTTTTGTGATAATGTCACCACCCTCTCCATCTAATCAGTCCCATCCTCCTCCCACCAGATTCTCTAGTTCAGCTCTATAATACTTCACATTTTGTACTGGTTTGTTAATGACTGCTTGCCCCCCAGACCTGCGTCCTCCTGAGAGCAGGGACTGCTCTTTGCTCACCACTGCTGGTGATGATCCTAATAAAGACCAGTACAGAGTAGGCATTTATTAGTAAACTGCTGAATAAATACCTTGATGCATGAATGAAGATTGAGGAATTTTAATAGGCTATCTTCAGAACAATGCCCTATTTCAGTTCCTTTGATACTTGCAGGATTAAACATAGAATTGAAAATTTGGGGTCTAGTCCCAATTCCTTGACTTACTATCTGTGAGTTTTGAATATTTAATTTAAATTTTATACATCTCTGTTATCAAATGGCATAATAACACCCACTTACTTTCCCTCCCATGTATGACTGTTAGGACTAATGAGAGGCGTTTATATATATATATATATATATATATATATATATATATATATATATATATATGAAAGTACTTTAAAATGAAAAGCATTAAGATACCTGGGATTATTATTGTAATATGCTACAATTCAAGGTAATTAGCACTAAAAAGACTCAATATGGATAAATTTAAAATTTATCATCAAAAGAAATCTTTCACTGAGACACAAAATAAAAAACCTGAGAAATTATTGTTAGGGGCTTATCATCTTTACATATATACATTTGTTTGAATATAAATCTAAAATGACAAAATTATTTTTCACCTCAAATACTAGTAGAATTTTGGCAATTCCAAGTCCGTGATGAGGACAGAAAATAATACACAAAAGTTTTAAGCAATTAAATTGTTTTTTCCCAACCGGTATGTAGCTCATTTTATTTGAGCCCTCCTACTCTGCATTTCAACTGATCTGAACCCATGCTGGAATTAATCAATTTTATGTCTTTGTGACATTATTGTCTTTGCCAGGAAACTACAAAGTCTTTTTAACCACAATGATTAAGAAATCATATTCCTTGATTCACAAAGGGAAGAACTTGAAATCCTAGAGAACTATCACTGGATAACACTGTGGCATTCAACATCCTATTCCTAATTCAAAACAAATGACAGAGATGGATGAGTTAATCAGGTATTATGATTTCAAAGAACCTTGCACACGCAGGGTTAATTTTTTATGTTAGGTTGAATTTCTAAGTATAGTTCCTTATGCTATCAAATGAGGCCACAGATCACCTAAGCTCAACCTATGGGCCATTCAGAATGAGGTATCTAAAACTTGCAGTAAATTGCTAAAATTTTAAAATAGTGCATTTACACTCATCTGCAAACACATCTGCCAACGTTATGACACTCTAAAAGTGTAGTAAAGAAGATGAATGTTGATCACAATACTCTGAACATTTCTGATTCTTAGTGTTGTCAATTCTTAAGATTAAAAAAATGATAATAAAATAGGTAATGAGGTGGCTCTGGAAACATTTTTTGTTAAATGCCAGCCAAAGTTAACACAAGCTCAAATGTCATTTGGTTTATCCAAGTACCCATTCAAAGATACGAAGCAATTCAAAAATTCTAATCTCTATGAAATTAGAAAGTTTATTTTGACAATGGTAAGGAAACATATCCTTTCTTTCCACCATATCATTTTATTATTTTTTGTTTACTTCCTCTATTTCTACATAAAGAGGAGTGTGTGCTTGTATATAACTGTGTCTGTGTATGCCTCTGTGTATGTATGCATACACTCCACAGTACACTTCAAAACTCTTGGCATTAGAAATTTACTTTCTAGTTAGCTCTGTTGAAGAACTTAGAGCTACTCAGCCAAAACCATCCTTGATTTTGCTAAAGGTATTACTTAATTTTCATAAATATTTTGTGTGTGGAGGTTACTAGAAAATGTATGAACTGGTTATTTAATGCTTCAATACCAGTGAAGCATATTGCTATCATGCTCAAAAGCCAAAAGATCACTTCAAGTAATGCAAAAAAAAAAAAAAAAAATCCAACATGAAATGGTATTTGTTTACTCATACATTAGCATATAACTGTCCAAAGTAGTGTCATTTAATTTTTGCATCTGCAGCTCACTTTAAAGGCTCAGATAGTTCAAACTGATGAAACACACAACCTGTAAAGGTATAAAAAGAAAATATGATGCAAACATTGCAATAAAAATCTCATTTTTTAAATAATATCTGATAGTCTGTGACTATATAGAGCATGTTTAAAAAGAAAGGAAAATTTTTCTCATCCAAATCTACTGGTTAATTACAGGCTTTACAGGAAAATGCTATTCCCCTGCCTCACCCCAACTACTTTTTACATATAAAAAGTTCTCTTTTTGGTTTTGGTTGAAATATATTGAGTAGGATCAAAAAGATATGTCCAGCTAATTCTTAAATACTACATGGAAATAAATGTCCGGAAATGTAGTCCGAAGCTTTTTTACAGAGGGCCAGTATCATTTCAAAAGATAAACATGAGGGCAGAAAAATCAGAGAGCACATATTTCTGGAAAAGCATACAACATGTAGCAAAACACTGCAAGTTTTCTCAAATGCCTCTTAGCATTCTAGAACCTATTGACTCTAGAATTTGTGACAATTCTGAGATGTTTTTATTAACAGCTAAATCAGGAAAAGCAAATGAAGCAAATGTGCTTTCTTCCCTGGTAAAATAAAAGCATTAAATACTAAAAAAAAAAAAAAATGCTAAGCCCTACACTGATGTTTTGGATATTTTGGAATTATCCTAGAGTACTAGCTGCAAGAGGATAATTTCCTTCTCTTCACTGCCCAGGACAGAGACTGATGTAATTAGGCAATTAAGGAGTATTTTTTTATGATACTGATTAAAATTTAAACAGTCATGAGAATGCTGTTTCCTGGAAGGTGAAATATACTTCAGGAGTCATATTTACTATCAATATGCATAATCAAGAGCCCAACATCTGAATAGTGTAGAAGTCGTATGTATGTATCAATATTTCCACTGGGTAGTTTCTCAATTCAACCTTATTAATTTTATTTCTCTCACCATTTTTCACATATTGCATTTATGCCCCTTCAGCCCCAACAATCACAAAAACAACCACAACACTGATAACAATATTATATTCGGGCTACAAAGAACGTTTGACTTTACTTCTAATGACAAAAAATTGAGTCTGAGCAAAAGACCTTACGAAGTTACCTGAAACTTTTTCTGTTTTTTTCTATAACCATTTTCCATGATTCATTAAAAAAATAATATTTTAGAACCTCAATTTTGGCTGATGCCAATACGGAGATAGGATCTCTAACGACAACAAAAAAAGGTTAAGTTCAACAATCAGTATTGGAACAACTAGACAACTAGACATCCACGTGCAAAAACAAAATGAATCTAAGACACAGACCTTATACCCTTCATAAAATTGAACTCAAATGTAAAATGCAAAACTATAAAATTCCTGGAAGATAACACAGAAGAAACCCCAGATGACCTTGTATATGATGATGACTTTTTAGATACAACACCAAAGACACAATACATGAAAGAAATAATTGATAACTTCTGGTCTGCAAAAAACAATGTCAAGAGAACGAGAAGACAAGCCACAGACTGGGAGGAAATATTTACAAAAGACACATCTGATAAAGGACTGTTATCCAAAATACACAAAGAATTCTTAAAACTAAACAATAGGAAAATGAACAACCCAATTAAAACATGGACAAGAGATATGAACAGACACAACAAAGAAGATATACAGATGGAAAATAATCATACAAAAAGATGTTCAACATTATATGCCATTACAAATTAACACCACTGCATACCTATTAGAATAGCTAGAATCCAGACCACTAACAACAGTGGATGCTGGAAAGAATGTGAAGCAGTAGGAACTCCCATTCATTGCTGGTAGAAATCAAAGTTAGTATAGCCACTTTCGAAGACAGTTTGGCAGTTTCTTACAAAACTAAATACATTCTTACTTTATGATCTAGAAATCATGTTCTTTGGTATTTACCCAAATAATTTAAAAAACTATGTCCACACAAAAACCTGCACAGGGATGTTCTTAGCAGCTTTGATCATAATTGTCAAAACTTGGAAGCAACCGAGATGTCCTTTAGTAGATGAACAGATAGATAAATACACTGCAGATAAATATACTGTAGTACATCCAGACAATGGAATCTTATTCATTGCTAAAAAGAAAAGAGCAATCAAATGATGAAAAGATGAGGAGTAAGCTTGAATGCATAGTCCTAAGTGAAAGAAGCCAATCTGAGAAGGCTACATACTGCAGAATTTCAACTATATGACATTCTGGAAAAGGCAAAACTATGGAGACAATAAAAAGATCAGTGGTTGCCATTGGTAAGGGGTAGAAAAGAATGAATAGGCAAAGCACAGAAGCTTTTAGGGCAGTGAAACCATTTTATATCACATTATATTGGTGGATACATGTTATGATACATTTATCAAAACCCATACAATGCACTGCAAGAATGAACTCTACAGACTTCAGATGATAATGATGGGTCAATGTAAGTTCATCGATTGTAACAAATATACCTCTTTGTTCTGGATACTGATAGTGGGGGAGGCTGTGTATGGGTGAGGGCAAAAGGTAAATGGGAAATCTCTGTACTTTCTATTCTGTCTAACTGTGAACCTAAAACTTCTGTAAGTCTACTATTTAAAAAAATTATGAGAACATGACCAACATGAGAAGATTCTTGAAGGTAATATTTTCTTTACCACTTTCTAAGAGATTATAGGTATTGTACTAAAAATTTAATTTTTCATATATTTTAAACCTCATTAGTAGATATTAAATGTTATAAAATAATTCATTGGGCTTTAAAAATTAAATACTGAATATCTTACAAAGTAAATTTAAATAATTGAATCTAATGTTAATAGAAAGAGATAATGGTAGGAATGTGCTTTACTTCCTCTTTCTCAAAAATTGCAGTGAAATGAAGCCAAACATAAAAGAGACCAGATTATGTAATTTCATTTATATGAGTACAAAAGCAGGCCACCTTGGTCTATGCTGTTAGAAGTCAGGAAAGTGACAGAAAGGGAGCACAAGAGGCTTTTGAGGGGCCAACTGAGGATTCTGGGGTTTGGTTGGGTGTTTTGGATACTGGTTTGGGTGTTCTCAGTTTGTGAAAATTCATGGAGCTATTGACTTTTTGCTATGCTTTTTTAAAAGTAAAAAAAGAAAAGGCAGTAAACATAGTTCTTTAAGTTTTGATGGAAGCAAAGAGGGGATAGAAACAAGGGTATATACATTTTTACATAAGCCTGCAGTTAATATAAGGATAGAAAACAAAAAGGAAGTTAAGAGAGCTTCAAGGACGTGCGAGGAATGGCTTTTTGGATAGATCACTCAACAGGCTGGAATTTCTTAGTGTTACTCATGAGCTAGTATAAATCCTAGGGACACCTACTTAAGCTAGACAGCCAGCAAAGAAAAATGTAAGATCTGGGGAAAGTTAGAGCTTTCTTAAGCAGGATTAAGAGTGAGGTAGGAATTAGTAAATATCTTTCTGGGAGACTTTAACCACATCCCTTTTACCTGCCAAAATGTGTATTTTCATTTCTGTTTGAATTCCATTTAAAAATGAATAGGGCTTATGAGTTGAACTAATTCTATCATGTAAAGTCCATTCTTCCAGTTCTGTGGGCATGGACAACTGAATGATTTGTACACTCACTATACAGTCGTTCTCTCTAATCGGTTTGCATGTGACCAATGATCTGCAGCTAAATTCTTTGCACAGGTCGTAGGAGTCTCCTTCACAGCCTATGTCAAAGTGAGTTTCTGAAGAGTTTCTTAACAGAGGAGGTATACTTTATTCTAGAACACATTCTCTGAACACTCTTTCAAGCAACACTTTCCACCCCTTTATCTATCAGGTCATTTTACTCTGGAGAAAATGGACTAGTACTGCTCAATATCAGCAGTAATGCACTTTTATGTCCTCTTCTTCCAATACCTCACCCTATGGTGCTAATAAGAATTGATGGGTTCAAGGTGACTCTAAGAGAAGAGTGAAGAGGTGAACTAAAAAACCAAATAATCCTTAAAAATAGATTAATTATGCCTTGAAGAAATAAATTCATTACAGACAACATAGTATCACTGATTATAAGAGATTTATCAGATGAAGTCTAAGATTTGTAGGGGAAATGTGTGTGAGTGGGTGTGGTTTGGGGGGGTAAATTCAGGAAACATATACAGAGGCTTTACTCTTGTCAGGTGGCAGAAGGAAAAAATAATAGCTTACCATTTGTTGATTATTCAGTGTGCCAGGCATTGTGCTAAGCACTTCAGGGTGAATTATCTCATTAAAAGCTCACAAAAACACTGCAAGGTAGGTATGATTATTATTCCCACTCAAAGATGAGAAGATCAAGGTTTATAAGATGGAAACGACTTATCCAAGGACCCACCACCTAAGTAGGAGAGCTGGAATTTTAGTTCATCTCTGTATCAACTCAAAAGCTCATACTCTCAGCCACTTGTCACTATCTTGACCAGTGAATGATCACAAGGGCAAAGGAGAATTATTGAGAAGAAAAGAGGATACAAGGAATGTAAAAGAAGTGTAAGACACAAAGGAAAATAAAGAAAGGAAAAGAAGAAGTGAAAAAATGGAAGGGGGACAAAATATAAATAGCACAGTGCCGATATATAACAGACACTCAATAAATGTTTGTCAAATGAATGTGCATGAGATTTACAAGTAAATGTCATAAATACACACTCCATAAATATTTTTTAAATTAAAATTGGTCATTATTCCCTTAGCTACAGACAAAGGTGTGTATATGGTTCAAGAGAAAAGTTATTTTACAGTCGTGGTTTTCGAACATATGCAAGAGACCGAGAAAACCCAAATCCCCAAAGTGTTAACAATTAGGCACCTGAATTAAAAAGAATTTTCTCATTCATATCCCTCGCTTTCAAACTAACTTCTTGATTAAACTTTAATGTAATTATAAGAGTTAATAACCTTAAAGAGAAAAATAATCAAGTCTCCATTATAATTTTCGGGTAGATTCTTTCTGAAGCTAAATATCACCAGAAAATAATTACACTTAATAACATGGGAGCTATTCCATTAAATTCTTTCCTTCATTAAAAAAAAGTACATAATTTTGAAGGAAACAGAAGAAATAATGAGAGAACGAGCCCCATTTGATCTAATCTACACTCATCAGATGTCCATATCAGCAGTAATGCACTTTCCCATCTACTTTGAGAATATTGTATGAACAATCATATCTCTGTTCCTATATCTAAGAAGCTGACGCTGCTGGGGAAACTTCATTGATTGGTGCCATGGCAGAAGCATTGTTTCTGACATCTGCCTTGTTCGTTCCCATTAGTGATCCTTGTATGTAGTGCTTTTTAATTCTGTGTCTATCTGAAGATTCCCAAGTCCTCAGTCCCAATCCACCCATCTCATCATCTTCATAAGATGATCCAAGTACTAATCACTATTGATAAAATATCCTCCATACTTAATACAGTTTATCTCTCTTTATTAAGCACTTTCTATGTATTATCACCTTACATTTAGATTTCACAGGAACCCTAGAAAATATTATCATCCCCATTTCATAGATGAGGAAACAATGATCTAAAGAGGTTTTGGTACTTGACCAAGATCACCAAGTGGTGAGTGGTTAACTGGATTCAAACTGAGTAGAAAGCCTGGGCTTCTGATCACTATGTAAAATACCAACTGTCCAGTGTAAACTCCAGAAACTTCCCACTACCCCAAATCCTCTCTGCTCCCTCATCCTTCATTCAAGCCTTATTGCTGTATCCCAGTATGGAGCCGAGGCCAGAGCTTAACCCTCAATTACTAAGCACCTCATCTGTTTCTGGGATTTAAACATTTATTCTTAATGTTTTAGCACATGATAGAGAAGTTCAGAAATGATAAGAATAAAGAATGAGTAAAAGCAGCCCAATGCAGTGGATGAAGCTGCATAGGACCATACGGAAAAACTAAGGCAATGCCATGGATTGGCCTCAAGCTTTTATTCGATGTTGGCTCCATCTTGGCCTACATTTAACTGTTTATATATTAAGGGAAGAAATGAGAGAGTGATAAAACCTTGTCCTTTATGATGATAAAAGAAATTAGACTTAAAAAAAAAAACCCATAGTTTATCACCTTATTCAGTTAGAGAACAGAGGCAGGTACATTTACACTGCTAAATTCCATGATGACTTAACTTGTAAGATTAATATTTTATAACAGTCGTGAAGTTTCCTTAATCAGAAACTGAAAAATTACCTAATTTCAAATCAGCCTATTTATCTTTATATATTTGATATTACTATATATTTCATTCATTTTTTTAAAAATACAGCATTTCCAGGAATACTTTACTACTTGCAAACCTTCAGCTTCAAAAATAAATTATAGAATGTATTTCCAAATTATTAATAATTTTCTCAATTTTATTTCAAATGAGGTAATTACCAAAAGATACTTACATTTAAGATTAACATATTTGACTTTCATCATGTTTGATTTTACTTTATCTCTATTTACTAAATAGGTAATATTTAATCACAAAGAAGTTGTGCAGCATAACTTCTAGAGATGACATTTTGTCAGTTTTTCTGGATATTGACATTTTATATCTCATTTTCCACTTACAGAAGTAAATAAAAAGTAATGTAAAGCCACTAGCATCAATAACATACCTACTAAAATACGGAATTAACTCCAGTAAAGGAATTGTTATAGTTACAAAGAAAGATCATCTGGGGAAGGTAAGATATTTCTCAAAACTGCTTGGTTTTTAGTCAAAGCACCATACCTAAAACAGAGCCAGCCTTCAAATAATTCTATGTTCCCTTGCTCCCTCCTCCTTTTCTTCCCATTTCACTTGTGTTTTCATTTTCCCTTTTCAAGCACTCTTCCTCACGGGGACTACTGGACCTGTCTCCTAACCTAACCACCCATCTTCAGTCTCACTTTCTCCAGTCTGCAAAATGCTGCTCTGGTTATTTTTTTAAAACACAAACCATATCAGTTCACTGTCCTGTTCAAATATCTTCAGTTCCCTGTTGTCTACTGTGGCACCTTCAAACACCAGAACTTGACAGATTTCTAACCAAGCCCAAGCTCATCCGGCCAGTCTCATTTCCAGGCTGCTCTCATGCCACACTCTTGAATTCCTGCAGTGTAGATGCTCAGCTTCTTTAGAATGCATGCTTTTCCCTACCTTCCAGCTACTATTTTATCTGTTTCATTTCTTCAATTCCACATATGAGTGAAATCGTATGGTATTTTCTTCCTCTGACTGATTTATTTCACTTAGCATAATACACTCCAGCTCTGTCTGCATTGTTGCAAATGGCAAGATCTCATTCTTCTTTATGGCTGAGTAATATTCCATTGTACATATACACCACATCTTCTTTATCTGTTCATCAGTCAATGGACTGCCATTAATGCCTTCTCCCCATCTGGTCCATCTAAGAAATGTCACTTTCCATTTGTAATTTAAATCAGATGTGTTGTATTCTTTAAGGCCCTCCTTCTGTATTTTCCTATCTCAGCTTTATATTGTGTTGTTTTTTTTTAAGATTTTATTTATTTATTTGACAGAGAGAGAGAGAGTGTACAAGCAGGGGGAGTGGCAGGGAGAGGGAGAAGCAGGCTCCCCGCTGAGCAGAGAGCCTGATGTGGGGCTCCATCCCAGGACTCCGGGATCATGACCTGAGCCAAAGGCAGACACTCAACCGACTGAGCCACCCAGGAGCCCCATGTCTCTATCATATCACTTGTCAAATTGAATTCTTTTTGGTCACATGTTTATGTCCCTCCTATATTGCATTATGATATCTGAGAACATATAGAACCATGTTTCATTGGTCTTTCTATTCCTGATGCCTAACATAGAACCCTATTACATATCTTTATAAGATTATCAATAAAATGTATCTGGGATAAATAAATGATTCATGAAATATGAAAATGGATATAAACAAAAACAAAAGACAACAATAAGAACACTGATAGGCATCTGTGTTTTAAAAATATACCTTTACCTTTAAAAGAGTATGTAGAAAATTAAGAGCTGGAAGAGCTTTCAGAGATTAGAATATTTTAGTATAATCCTTCTATTTAAAAGGTGAAGGCAAGAGGTCAAGGTGGGCTCACAACACAGAGGGAAAGTAGTGGCAGAGTTCAGATAAAAGCCTGAGATTCCAAAACACAGTCAAGGTGCTGTGCCACTATATGACATACTGTTGGTGGATTTATTAGAAACAGAACAAAATTGTGATTTTCCTTTCCTGTTTTTTTCAATACATTTTTGTAAATCCAAGTATTTCAAATATATTCCTTACAATATATTTCTAGAAGTAATGATATGGGCTGAGCAAATACTCTCTGAAAAAATTACACTAATATCCACTCTCGCCAAGCATATTTGGAAGAAACAATATAATTACCTTTTGATAATTACTATTATAATTTTCAAGTCTTTGTAAATTTGACAGGTGGAAAACAATCTTTTATCACTGATTAAATGATCTTTATTGGGGCTCCAGGGTGGCTCAGTCAGTTAAGCATCTGCCTTCAGCTCAGGTTGTGATCTCAGGGTCCTGGGATGGAGCCCACGCCTGGCTCTCTGCTCAGCAGGGAGTCTGCTTCTCCCTCCCCCTCTACTTGCTGCTCCCCGCCACTTGTTGCGTATGTGTGTGCACACACTCTCTCTCACTTTCTCTCTCAAATAAATAAAATCTTTAAAAACAAATAAATGATCTTTAGTTACTAGTGAAGGTTAACATTTTTTTCAAATGTTTAACATTTATAAGTTTGGCCAACTGATTTCTTCAAGATGTCATCATTGATATCAGTTACAGTGGCTCTTTTTATATTTGTGATATTAACCTTTGACACAACAGCCCAAATATATCCCCTACTTTATAGTCTGTTTTGAAACTGTGTTTATGATCATTTTTAATATCTGACAGTGCTAAAATTTTACTAAATCAAACATGTCTATTTTCCTGTTATAATTTCCTTCACTATCCTATTCAAAAATCTTCCCCATTCAAATCCTATCAACTGTCTTCTATTTTTTCTCTTGCTTCTTTTTCACTTAACTCTAAAGTAAATTCCAAGTGGATAAGACTCTCATGTGGAAGAATCATCACACTTGATCTTATTGTAAACTGACACTCAATTAATAGAATGTCCTTTCCCACTGAGTTCTAAGTCCATCATTATCACATCATAAATTCATATGTAAGTATGTACATGTAGAAACTGATTGGTTTATTATCACTATATCTATTTATTATCATTATATATTTCTATCTGGTTCCATCTACCATATGTTTATCCAGTACTAGTTCCATACTAGATTGATTATTATAGCTTACCATTAGGCTTAAATATTAAATGTTTGGTAGAAATAAATTTTTCTTCAAAATCATTTCAATTTTTACTCATTTATTCTCACAATTAAAATTTAAATATTATTTCAAATTCCAAAAAAATGCTCCTTCGTCATTTTGTTTGGAATTATACTAAGCCTGACTACAGATTTACTCAGAAGAGATTAACGTTTTTTCTTGTAATTAGTTTTTATGTCTACAAACAAGGAATGTCTCTCAATAAAGTTGTCTTCATATACGCCTTTCATATGTCTTAGTTCAATTTATTCCAAGATATTTTAAATATTTTTTGCAAAGGAAACAGAGTTTAATTTCCTAGATATTAGTTTCTTACTAGTATGTAGGAAAGCTCTTCATGTTTTAATATTAATTTTATATTTGATCATCTTCCTAAAGTATGTCCTTCTAATATATTTTTTCAATTTATTGCCTTGAGAGGAAATCATTTGAAAATACTCATACTAATACTTTTTCATTTTTAGTAGTAATCTCTATTATTTTTGTTTCATGTTTCATCACATTGGTTAAAATTTATAGAATATTAATAACAGTGGTAATAGGACTAATCCAGCTCTTTGATAGAATAACAACTATAAATATATAACTGGTTATAGGCTGAGAGAGATGTACTTTATCATGTTAAACATTTATTCCATTTCTAGTTTATGTTTTTGTACTGGTAACAGAAATGAGAGATATATTTTGATCAAATGGCTTTACAGAATCTTATGTTTATCATTGTCTTATTTGACCTGTTAGTGTGGTTATAGTGCATTTCCTAATATTAAGTCATACCTATGTTCTTTGAGATAGCTTAAAGTTATTTTATGCAAATAAATTTGCTTCAAAATCAGAATATAGTGTTCAGAGACACTCAAAATTGTATATTTGGAAATTTGCATGAAGTACCTGAAATCAATAAGGTTTTTAAAGAAAATAAGGTGCTGGTAAATTCCACCTCTATTCCTGCCTCTGTGATCAGACTAGTGTTCCCATAATTTCCTCAAAATATTGAGCACTGAAATGGTCAGACACCATCCCACTGGGAGTTCAGGGAAGCTGCTCATTCCTTTCATGTCAGGAAATTCAACCACAAAATGAAGACAGCATTAAACAATTCCAAAGTTGATTCCTCTCTCAGGTTCTCACAGATTCTGTGTGATTCTTAACTGTGTCCCCTCTAGCTTACCAAAAACTCACCCTTGTAAAGAAGCAGTGAGATTCTGAGCCTACAGGGGCATCACCCCCTCTCAGGTTTTCTTCTCTCTGCTCACTTTGCTTCAACTTTCCCCTCAGTCACTTACAGAAACTTCCCAAATATCCCTTTCAACCACAGGGAGTGCCCCAGGACAGCCAAGTTGGTACTACTTGCTCCTCACCACTGATAATTTGGAACAGATCTGACATCCAACTGAAGTATGGCTAATGAGATTCAAGTTTCCAAGACGTTAGAATTGAGACTTAGAAATACATACATGATAATTTTAGTAGGTGCCCTGAAGAAATAGCTGTTAATTTCTAGAAATGTAAATGGCCTTCTGCTATCTACCCTATGGACCTAGAAGTAGGGAAAACCAGTATCAACAGAACCAAACAGAAAACAGAACCAAACAGAGCAGACAGAGAGATGTTGTGATTTTTGACCAGTGTTTTGTTCTTATAACCACTCCTTTCCTTAGACCCTGTTGTATTCTGCCATGTGGTTTTTTTATTCTTTTTTAAAGATTTTATTTATTTATTTGAAAGAGAGAATGAGATAGAGAGAGCATGAGAGGGGGGAGGCTCAGAGCGAGAAGCAGACTTGAGCCCGATGTGGGACTCGATCCCGGGACTCCAGGATCATGACGTGAGCCGAAGGCAGTCGCTTAACCAACTGAGCCACCCAGGTGCCCTCTGCCATGCGGTTTCTTGACATACCCTCATAAATTCTTCCTTTTAGCTTAAGCAAGTTTAAGGTGGTTTCTGTTACCTACAACCAAACACTCCTGATTAGTATTACCGCTGTGCCTTCCCTGCCCCTGATGTGAGCTCAGGTACTGAGAAAAGGAGAGTGGAGATTGCAACTGGAATTCTATCCAACACGTTTTCTTTATGATAACTAAGGTTCTCATGGCAACAGAAAACTCTGATTCTATACAAGATGTAAGTATTAATATTTTATTGCCTATAGATCAGAATGAAGGAATTGACATCAATGCTTAAGTTCCTGAAAAATCTAAACCCCTCTTCTTTATTTTATGTTTTTCTTTTGATAAATCTTTGGATTTAAAACATTTATAGAAACACTGCTTTGTTCAAATGGTAGCAATGAAAGTAATCCAAAAGGCAGAACTTTATTTCCCTCCCCAAGTACAGAGAAAAGGTTGAGAAAAGTTATAAGGAACACATGAGTAATTCCAGATATGCTATGACTCAGAGTGTTCTTAAAATATACATGCAGACTATGGTTCAGGTAAATTTTTCCGTTGATGAGAAAATATCAGCTTGAGTGATTAAATTCAATCAAACCACCATTGGTGTTTAAGTCTTTGATGGAAATACCACTTTGTAGTGTAGTAGTTTGACTAAGTGCTTCACCTTTAACTAGTTGTTGTGTTATAGAATAATTCTGGCCTGAAATACTGATCACTTATCATTGGAAATTCTATGATTGTTATGTTCTCAGTTAAACAACAGACTGGAAGAAGCATGACCTTTTAAACTAAGTATCTTTAAACCATTGCTTAATTAGGCATACTGCACACAAGGTTACAATCTCAGCAAGACTGAGTTTTAAACAGTTACTTTAATTTTAGACCAGTGGTCTGTGCAGCATCCAGCTGGTCTGGCTCCTTCACCTCCTGCTCTTACAAACTCAGAGTCTCCCTTCAAACCAATGACAAGGTTTTATTTACCACCTCAAATTAAAAGGGATTATGAAAAGCAATTTGCCTCGGTAGCTCATTAATGTCAGAAAGAAGCAGTTTAACAATAGTTTTTTTCAACACACAAATTACACTTTAGGGCAGACATTATCCAATATTTAAATGGGCATTGCTAGATAATTCCATCCAATGGGTCAATTTTTTAAATTACTTAAGAGTACCTTTTGTAGCTCAGTGATCCTGAGAGAAAATCTGGAAGGCTACACTATACAAAATTGACAGTTGCCTTACAAAGCTCATTCTTTGACAACTGGAAATAGCTATGCTAAGAAAACTTTCAGTATGTATACAATAATTTTTTTGTCACATACAGTAAGCAGCTCTGGGTCTAGTCAAGTACATTCTCAATACTTCAGGGTATTCCAAACCGATCTCAAGGAAACTGGGGTTTGGCCAATGGTCCTCTCACACTTCCAGGCTGTGGGAAGTGAGGTGGCCATCTCACTAGGTGAGAATACTGACCATCACCAACACAACCCACTCAGTTGGCATGAATTAACAATATATAATAGCTGTTAGCTAGGTTCCCAGCACACATTCTAGATGTCTTCTTCCAGTTCCTATGAAAGCCCTGTGAGGAGCGAGAATATTTAAGTCTGCGGATTTAATGAGTGCTCCATGTAGCCATTAGAACATTTCAAGGTTCCTCCAGGACCAGCAAGTAGCATTAGGAGAAGTGGAGTGTCCAAGATTATGGCCACCCCTTTAACCCAGCAGTTCTTATTTTAACTGACTGAAATGTTAGATTTCTGGGTAGCATTCTTTTGAAGATCAAGTCTGAAGAGCAGAATATAAGGGAAATGCTCTTCATTTATTCTTAACAGAATATGGTAATCCCCATATCATCAGAGCTTGAGAGAATTGTAAATCTAGATCAAAGAAGATTATCTCCCTCTTCCTGAAAACGCTTAATAAAAATACCCTTCAGGGTTACAAGCATTACATTCTTGGCCTTGATTGTGGGTCCATGTACAAAACAGTCAAAGAAAAAGCTTCTTCTTTTATATAAAATTTTGTTAAATAACCTTGCTAATATTATTAGGCTGTCAAAGTCCCACATGATACATTTCTTTTAGAAATAGTTTCCAAGAAACTTAACCCTCTCTTAAAAAAATAGGTAGGCTTGCTTCCGTCACATAATGAAAGTTATGAATCCCACTGAATGTCCCTTTATATTTTGACTGCTCTCAAAGCTCAGAACTTGATGTAGTCCTGTATCCTGGCTACCATTTTGTTTCTTCCTCTTTAAATGGCTTTGATAATATACTTCAATTTGAACCGCCCTATATATCTTTTTATCATAAATAGGCAAGGCTCTAATAATAAATGAACACTAATAAATAATAATAAATAATGAAATTTAAAAATTGATGAACTCACTGAAAATTACTAAAAATCTGGAGGATTATACAATCCACGACAATCTGTTTATGCTTACGTCTCTTACTTGTAGCATCAGCTGTTGTAATATAGACAAGTTTCAAGCCATTAGCAAAACAACTTTCCAGGGAGCTCAAAGAGATTCTCTTTTATGTTCATATGCTAAAATTCATGTATTTTACATGACCCTCATATGAGGAGTATACTTACTCTTGTATCAGACACAGTTCTATTATGCTTTAGGGGGTTCCTGCTGCTTTCAAGATAAACAACTCTTAAGAATGGCCTGTAAGACTTCCTGTGTTCTATCGTACCCTTATCTCTGACACCCATTTCCCTCAGATTCACCTGTCCCTAACTCCCTAGAGTAGGGATGTTTCCCTATTACAAACTCAGTCCGGCACACCTCTGCCTTCAGCACTCATTACAGATTATATTATGATACCTTGGTGTGCTTTTTTGATTAATATCTAAATTCCCCAAGAAAATCTAAATCTCGTATCTGTTTTGACTGTTTTTATCAGTAGTATGTCTCTAGCACCTACCACAATGTTTAACACATTCTATGTGCTCAATAAATATATCTTGACTAAATTAATGAAATGTTATATGTGTTTCTCTGTCCATGGTGAGTTGAAAGAAGCAAATTATGGAAGACATTAGCCCTAAAAAAAAAAAATCACAAAAACAGCAGTCTCATAAGGTAGAAGGGGTGAAAAAAGACTATAAAAAGCAGACAAGAACTCAGGAATCATCGGAATCTAGAGGTAAACTGTCTTAATAATCATTAGGCATTAAGATGTTTTTAATAGTCTTTAATAGCATCATTATATTATAGTATGGTATAATAATGGAAGTCATCAAGGAAGGGTTTGGCTTTTATCTATGATTAAGATAAGAGAGAAACTGGTAATCTACCTTTAAAATACTTTAATCTCGTGTTTCTTTAAAGATTTTCCCATCTTCTGGAGGTGAGCTTCAGTTATTGAGAAAACATAATCATTTGCATTCCTTTTTACACTTCCTAACTACTTGAATAAATGGAGTGCTCCCCAACCTCATGTTACGATAAATAACCTTGCATTGTAATACTCCTCTTTTGCTCAATTTTCATAATTGCAAGAAAATTATTTTTACATTCCCCCTTAATATTTACATTTGTAACAAAAGGATTGTTATGTAATGTCTCACAAAAAAATTCTGCTGAAAATAAGTATTGCATGTAAACCAAATTTTGCCTCATATTGCCCGCACAAAGCAAAAGAAGAAGTTTCCATTTGAATTCTAAATTGAAGATGACCTTGTGCTTTTTTGAGAAAGGCTGGCAGCTGAGGTCACTGGAGTGTATTATGATGGACAGTGCAGGGCTGTTCGTGACTCAGAGGCATGTCCATTGTGTGGATTACAGCCAAACAGAAAGAATTAGACAGCTCGGAGCATTCTATCATTTCATTTGAAAATAATGGCCAAAATCATGGGCAGCAACCATTATAACTTTCGTGAAAGAGTAGCAACATTCAATAATTCCATTGCTTCAGACAGGCAGTTGGCTATTCTCATCCGAATACTCTGGGTCCAGCATATTTTGTATCCGTTTCTGTGACACTCAACAGAAAGCAGAAGCTCTGCTTGTGCAGGAGGCAAATCCCACCTACACTGCGCCGTCGGATGTAGTTCTAGTTTACAGGATGCAGCCCATTGCTTTACAGGGACCAAATCACTGAAAGTGATACAAGGAAAGAGAGGATACAGAAACCTAACCCAGCACTCTTAGAAGGTAAATATGTGGCAACTCCAGATCATGTACCTTCCTCAAGTCAACTTACTGTTTAAAAAGCTGAAAATCAGTTTTAAAACAAAATCTCTACAATTTCTTCTTTAAGAATGGCACAAACAAAACATTTTCAAAGAAATCTAATCTGTTGTCAATGCTTCCAAATGAGCCTCCTAAGTTATTTCTGAAATAGTGATATTTAAGTAGAATATTTTGATTGATAGAGGTTTATTTTTAACTTCTTCTTTCAGGAGCAGATTAATGCTTCTTTCAGGAGCACAAAAAATATGTTTGTGATTTAAATGCAGGTGGAAAACTCACACTTCTGATTAAAAGGGGAATTGCTTCTAATCCTGTGCTTCCCACTCTAAGTATCTTCTATATATGGGGGTGGGGAGGGACAAACACCTTCACTTTTAAAGTATTTAATGACCAAAAAAAAGTTGTAACTTACCATTAAAATTTACAGCCCGAATATAACCAAGGAGCTCTTTGCCATCAACAGCACTCATTCGTGGGCAGAGGCCAATGTATCCAGGGCAGAGATCTTTGTGCATATTGTGCAGAGCATAAGCCATGGAATACACTGCATCAATTACAAACTGGACCTTTCCTTCCTGTTCATAAGATGAATCCCTTGCAATTCGCTCCAGCCCTGCAAAAGAAAAAAGAAAACCATCAATTGGTGTTAGATTTCACTAAAAGATGGCATTAGGGCCAAGATTTCCACATTTGAGGCACACTTAATGAGACAAAACTATTTGATTTTACTCCCAATTATTTTAATCCTATACTTACTGAGTCAGACTTTTAAACTGGGTATTGAATTTTTTATTTGGAAAGAACAGAAACTATTCTGTTAGCAAAAAAAGAAATAAACTAAATAAAAACCTATACTTCCATTATCTTTATTTCCATCATACTGAGTTGATTACATTGTACATTCTAGTAATTACATAACATTTTGGAAGTGACTTGATCTTATAAGTAAAATGTGTAGATTTCATTCTTTTCATCTACTTCAGTTCCAGGAGTATCATTTAATTAGTGTCTCAAAGTAAGGTCTTTTTTTTTCTCCCCTCCATACCTATTCTCATTTTGAATGTGCTTTACTTGGGAGCCCTTTCTGTAATATTAAAGGACAGTGTTTCCTTAAGTGAACCAGCTATCTTCAGAAGAATCATTCAACTTATTTTCTTCTTGAACTCAATTTTCTTTTTAATATTTTATTTATTTATTTATTTATTTATTTATTTATTTATTTATTTGAGAGAGGGAGAGGGACAAGCAGACTCTGTGCTGAGCTTGGAGACTGATGTGGGGCTCGATGTCAGGACCCTGAGATCATGACCTGAGCCAAAATCAAGAGTCGGACGTTCAACCAACTGAGCCACCCAGGTGCCCCTTGAACTCAAATTTCTATTTTATTTTATTTTTAAATCCTTTCCAGCTTTACAGAGATAAAATTGGCATATAACATTGTGTAAGTTTAAGGTATACTACATGATGATTTTATATATGTATATATTATGAAATGATTTCCACAATAAGGTTAGTTAACACATTCATTACCTCCCATAGTAACCTTTTTTTTCCCTTGGGGTGGTAACATTTAAGATTTACTGTTAGCAACTTTCAAGTATACAATACAGTATTGTTAACCATAGTCACCATGCTGTGCTTAGATCTCCATCAATTTTCTATTTCTATAGTAATCAATTTAATTCATTAAATCTAGCAGTCTGATAAATTAGTTTTCTAGGACTTTTCTGTCACGTAACTGCCAGCCCACATTTCCAATTGCTTATCATATTCCTATGTAGTCTGCTTCCATGTCAAACTCAATAGAGCTAAAACCAAGCTATTATTATAGAGAATTACATCATTTCCCTAAAACCTCCAATAGAGGGTCTTACAGGTTTGAGAGCACAGAGAGGGAAGATCAGTTCTTACAAAGAGTACTTTCAAGGTGTCAAAAGATATATTGATTCCTTCAATCTGCAATAGCTATATGATCTAAGCTAACATCCATGCAGATAGGGGAGCACTGTCTTCTCTGTAACTTTGTATGGCACTTTGTCTCCTAGGTCTTAGAACAGCTCTGCTATGTCCAGAACGTCATCAAGTGACCTTGTGAAAAGAGCCCTTTCAGTTTCAGCCAAAAATTTCTCTCCCATAGTTTTCACCATGAAGTAGACAATTCATAAATAAATAATGAAGAATGGTCACGGCAACCAAAAAGATGCAGTTGTTTCTTTAAAGATTTTATCTGGTGACCAACCACCCTGGTTAGTCCAGGATTGAGGGGTTTCTCAGAACATAGGACCAAAATATAGATAGTTCTGGGCAGACCAGCATGATTGGCTATGAAAAAAGAGGGAAATGACAAGTAAACTTGATATGAGACTGAAATAACTACTTTGAGGGTACGTCCTTAGGTCAATGAGAAGATCCTGGTTTCATTTATTTTGTATCACTAAATTTGATAACTGGAAATGAAGACTATAAATCCCAGAGCAGTTGTTTCATTCTTGATTATCTTCTTAAGTACAGACTGCTGAGGGCCACTCCAGATTTACTGAATCAGCATCTCCCAATTTGGGGACATGACAAATCTGTAATTTTGAAACACAGATAAGATACCTAACTGTCTTAGTTTGAGCTGCTATAACAAAATACTAAAGACTGGGTGGCTTATAAACAATGGAATTTGCTTCTCAAAGTTCTTGAGGCTAGAAGTCCAGACTCAGGGTAACAACATGGTTAGGTCCTGGTGAAGGATGTCTTCTGGGTTGCAGGCAGATGTTTTCTTATTATATCCTTACATGGAAGATAGCAGACTTCTGGTGACTGCTTTTAAGGACACTAATACCATTCATGAGGGATAGTGCTCTATCTTCAAAACTTCATCTAATCCTAATTACCTCCCAAAGACCCACATCCTAATACCATCATATTACGGGGTAGAGTTTCAACATATACATTTGAAAGGGACACAAACATTGTCTGTCACACTAACATTACAGGTTATGTTGTTTGTATTGCTGCTCTGTAAATCCCTCAGCTACACACACACACACACACACACACACACACACACACACACACCACCCCCTCCCTGCCCCGCCTCTGCCACACTCCTGCAAACATTATTGCTTGTTTTTCTGATTTTGCTTTCTTTTGTGTACTTTATTTTTGTGTATGCGTGGCTCCTCTCTAATAATCAAGAGGACACACATTTTTCTAAAGATTTATTTATTTATTTTAGAGAGAGAAGGGGGGAGAGGCAGAGGGAGAGAGAGAATCTCAAACAGACTCCTCACTGAGTGAGGAGCCTAAAGCAGGGTTTAATCTCACAACTGAGATCATGACCTGAGCCAAAATCAAGTCAGACTCTTAACAGACTGAAACACCCAGGTGCCCCTTTTGTGTACTTTAAAGAAAAGAGAGAATTTCTTTGTCTCTATTACCACTGGGTGGAATATGAATAGCAGGCATAGAAATGGCAGAAAATACCCAAGCCTAATTGATTCAGAGAAAGTAATGACCATGAGAACATTAAGGAATTTGGAAAATTTTCACAGTCCGTGGAATATATGTAAGAGCTAGATGTGTGTGAATGTTTTATATTTTTAAATTTACTCTATCCTAAAATGTTCTGGATTTAACATAATATGATTTTATTTTAATGCTACTACAACCTCACTATCAATCTATAAAGATACTTCTTAACATTTAATAACTGGGATAAAGTTATATATAATACTTTCCAGATAAATTTTAATGGAGATGCCCTAATTTAATAGACATATTCTTTTTTTTAAAGATTATTTATTTGAGAGAGAGAGAGCAGGAGGAGAGATGGGGGAGAAGGAGAGAGAGAGAATCTTAAGCAGGCACTCTGCACAAAGTATGAGTCCAAGGCAGGCCTTGATCTCATGACCCTGAGATCATGACCTGAGCCTAAATCAAACTGGGACGTTTAACTGACTGAGCCACCCAGGCACCCTTAATAGACATATTCTTTCTTGATTTTTTCCTAAAACAATTTCAATTTTACACATAATAGATTTATAATTAATTCTCAAATACCATACATCTTATTAAAGGGACATATTTAAATTTGCACTTGTCAAACTATTTATTTCCTTAACTAGTTATAAACTCCTAATAGTATGAGCAGAGATTAAATATTCCAACTTTGCCCCTCTTTTTTTTAAGTAAAAGTTCAGAAGGCTGTTTAGTGACAGTCGTCACACAAGTCAATGGACATTATATGACTCTTCCCATGAATCGATAGAAGTACGTGGTGACAAACTAAAAGACTGAACATTATTACCATTTCGAAATTTAACAAGAAATCATTTTATTTCTTTCCAGGCTGTTTAGACTTATTTTTCTATTCCCTAACATTTTAACTTCATGAGGACACTTAAGATTTTACAAGAGCTAGAGTTCGCTCCTCACTTCCTACAGTTGCTTGTCTTATTCATCTAAAAGAGGAATTTAAGAAGCTGACAGTGACTCATCAACTTAATTGGCTTTAAAATTTCATTATGCTATAGTTTCTAAAGTTACCATTAACGTATTGCTATAAAGTGCTAAATATTGTCAAAGGCTATATGTCAGCCCTCCATTTAAAACACTGACTGTAAAGTTGTGATGTGTTTTAGTGGATAGCTTAAAAGTAACAGCATATAGCAAAGCATTTGCATGGTAGGAGAGGAAGTCAGCCTCGTAAATTTTATAGCAAGATTGTTTTATGTTTTCATTAATGAAACTTAAAACTTTTGACTGTATCTCAAGTTCCTGGACAACAGAGTAAATTCTTATTGGTCCAAGCAATATCACATGTGCCTCAGTTAAGGTCTTTTGAACATCACGGTGTATCCTCTTGGTTTTCAAAAGGCAAATCAGCTCAAGTTTGCAAAGTGCCATATACATTATAGTGCGAGTTCCTAAGATAGCCTGACATGAATTTTAAGTTCTTTGACTGACAGATAGTTGTTGAGTTTTGCTTTCTAAGAATTTCTGATTTCTCAGGGCATAGTTTAGTTTTATAGACTGAGATTCGATGTTATTTTCCTTTTCCTGAAATTATGTTAATGTAATGATGGTCCAATAAACTGATCAATTCCATGAAGAAGAAGGAGGAGGAGGAGGAGGAAGAAAGGAAATCCTATCGGTTGTTTTATTCCCAAGAAACCACATATCCGATGGGTTGATTTTTTAATACAGTTCTAGCATGTAGCAGAAAGAATCCCGCATTCTAAATTTGTAGGTTAAAAAGTTTAAAAATTAAAAAAATTATTGTTTCTCCCTGACTTTTTCATAAGAATGCAGCAACTATTTTAAATGATTAAATTGTTTTCTTGCAGTTAGTGTGGAGAGGATGCTAGGAGGAAAGAAGAGAATCTGTGAACTGTTAGGAACACATTTATGCTGATAGGACCAGACTGAAGAGTCATTCTGAATTCCACAACTCCTTATCTCACTACTCAATGCACCAGAGAAAAGACTGTCATGTCCTACAAGCAGCTCTCCCAGTGCCTCACATGTAGGCAAACACTGCACAGTGGGTGACTGAAATCAGTGAACCACGCCAGTGACAATCCGTGAGAACCAGGAAGAATCACAATGCACACTAAAAAGGAGTCGTTATCAAGTCAGCAAACCTAAGTCATCTTCCACTGAATTTAAACTGATTTGGCTTCAAGGATACAACAGGGGAAGGATGGGAAAGAAACAGAAGCATATTCAATTATCCAGGAATATCTCCTAAGCGCCGGGATATGCGAATGAAGCGTTGTGCAGCTCCCGCACAAACCGCAGAAAGATGAGAAGGTGGGCCCTGTGTAAGGCAGAAAGACAGACTGACTGAGGGAGGCAGCAGCTACAGGAGAAAGAAGAGCGACCAGTGGGGCAGACCTGGATTCAGGTCCCAACTAACACAACCCAAGGCAAGTGGCCTGGGCCATGGACTGGGAAAGTTGCCCCCAGGGAGCTCTGTGATGGGATACCCCATCTCTTCAGCCTCATCTGCTTGTACCACCCACCTCCCCACACATTTGTAGGTCCTTGACTAGAACATGAGATTTCCCACCGCAGGACTTCCCCCAGATGTTCACTCTGCAACTCTTCACTCCTTCCTAGATACCTCCTGCTCAGCCTCCAAGCTTTACGTAAGATGTCAAATCAAGTTAGGCGGGAGCACTCATATTTAATTTTTTAATATAGCAGCCCAGATCAGATCATAGAGTATCTTAAATGCTATGCTTGAATACTGAGTATTGTTCAAGTGGAAACACAGAGCCATGACCGATATTTAAAACGTTTCTGGGAATATGGGTAAAGTAAATTGAAGCAAATGTAGTTTGAGGGTAGAGATACCAGCTGGAAGGGAGGGCAGATATAGGTCGAAAGAGTGGGGAAAAAAAGAATGACAGAAAATATATTTCAGATGTCAAACTGACAGTATTTGGCACCCTGATTAAGTATGGGAGTAAGGGTTGAAGGCAATCAACAACTCAGGGGTCTTGAGGCAAGGTAACAGAACAAACAGCATTAACAGAATTTGCAAAATCAGGTTAACAAGATGGTTTTGTTTCTGACTGCTCTGGCTCTCCCAACTGCATCAAGAAATACCTCACTTGTCTCTTATGGGGGGGCGGACCAAGATGACGGAGGAGTAGGAGACCTGGATTTCATCTGGTCTCAGGAATTCAGCTGAATAGGGATCAAACCATTCTGAACACCTACGAACTCAACAGGAGATCAAAGATAAGAATAGTAACAACACTCTGAACAGAAAAGCGACCACTTTCTGGAAGGTAGGACGTGCGGAGAAGTGAATCCGAGGCAATATTCGGGAGGATAGACGGCAGGGGAGGGGGCCTCCTTCTCCCGCTTCTGGCAAGTGCTAGAGCCATGGAGCACAAAATCGGAACTTATAAAAGTCAGCTCCGCTGAGGGACGTCGCTCGCTCCAGTGGCTAAGCGGGGGGGGGGGGGGGGGTGGAACCCTCACGGGACAGTGTAGTCTCAGGACCCTCGGGGTCACAGAAAGACCGGGGGTGCCTGAGTGTGGCAGAGCTCCCAGGTATCAGAGCAGGGAAGCCGGCTGCAGAGACGGAGCCGAGGCGCGGGCTCTCAGCTCGGGGTGGCCATAAACTGTGATACGCGGCCCAGTCGGGCCACTGCTCCTCCAGCAGGGACCCAACCAGCGGCAGATCTGGGGAGATTCCCCTCCCTCCCCCAGGAGGAGCGGTGCGGGACAGCACCGCAGGGATCTGCTGGGTTTGGAGACTCCGCACGGGGTCGGATGCCAGAGATAGAAACGCTCGGTCACAGGCCGGGTGAACACGGAGTGCGGCCAGAGACCAGGAACGCGGGAGTGACTGCTCTTCTCTGGGGGCACACTGAGGAGTGGGGCCCCAAGTTCTCAGCTCCTCCAGGCGGAGATTGGGAGGCCGCCATTTTCACCCGGGTCCTCCAGGGCTTGCAGGGAACAAAAGCTCCTGAGAGCAAACCCGAGCAGCTTGCTTAGCCCAGACTCACAAGGGCGGCGCAATTCCGCCTCCGGCAAAGACATTTGGGAACCACAGCAACAGGCCCCTCCCCCAGAAGATCAGCACGAACAGCCAGCCAAGACCAAGTTTACCGATCAAGGAGAACAGGAGAACTCCAGGGCTAGGGGAATACTGCACATAGAATTCATGGCTTTTTTACCATAATTCATTAGTTTTTCAAAGTTAATTTTTTAACTGTTTTTTTAATTTTTTTCCCTTTTTCAAACATCTTATCAATCCCTTTTTTAAAAAAAACATTTTTTATTTTTCATTTTTAGAGTCATATTTTTATCCCTTCATAGTAGTTACCCTTATTTTTGGCATATATGTATAAGTTGTTCTCTCTTTAAAATTTTGAGATACAATTTCTTCTAACAGATCAAAATACACCCTAAATCACTAGTGTATGGCTTTGTTCTATTCTCCTGCCTGATCACATTCTCTCCTTTTTTTTCTTTTTTTCCTTTTTAAATCTTCTTTCTTTTTAAAAACAACTTCTTATCTTATCAATTCCTTTTAAAAATCTTTTATAATTTTCATCTTTACAGTCATCTTCCATCCCTTCATTGCATCAACCCTTATTTTGTACATATATAAGTCTTTCTTCCTTTAAATTTTAGCAGGCACTTTCTTCTAACAGACCAAAATATGCCCAAAAGCTAGTGTGTGGCATGGATCTATGCACTAGCCTGATCATAACTGATCATATTCTGTGTTTTTTGTTTTGTTCTGTTTTTGTTTGTTTTTATCTTTTTCTTTTTCCTTTTTTTTTTCTCTTCTTTCTTTTCATTTCTTGTCCCCTGGTTTCAGGTCTTTTCTGATTTGTAGAGAGTATATTTGCTGGAGACGTTGTAAACCTGTTAGCATTCTGTTATCTCATTCATCTGTTCTCCTCTGGACAAAATGACAAGATGAAAAAAACACCTCAGCAAAAAGAACAAGAGGTAGTACCATCTGCCAGGGACCTACTCAATACTGACATTACTACAATGTCGGACCTAGAGTTCAGAATCATGATTTTAAAGATACTAGCTGGGCTTGAAAAAACTGTGGAAGTTATTAGAGAAACTCCTTCTGCAGAAATAAAAGAACTAAAATCTAACCAAGTCGAAATCAAAAAGGCTATTAATGAGGTGCAATCAAAAAGGGGGGCACTAACTGCTAGGATAAATGAGGCAGAAGAAAGAATCAGTGATATAGAAGACCAAATGATGGAAAATAAAGAGGCTGAGAAAAAGAGAGAGAAACAACTACAGGATCACGAGGGCAGAATTTGAGAGATAAGCGATACGATAAGACGAAACATCAGAATAATTGGGATCCCAGAAGAAGAAGAAAGAGAGAGAGGGACAAAAAGTATATTGGAGCAAATAATAGCAGAGAACTTCCCTAATGTGGGGAAGGAAACAGGCATCAAAATCCAGGAGGCACAGAGAACCCCTCTCAAAATCAATAAAAATAGGTCAACACCCCAACATCAAATAGTAAAACTTACGAGTCTCAGAGACAGAGAATCCTGAAAGTAGCTCAGGAGAAGAGACATGTAACCTACAATGGTAGAAACATTAGATTGGCAACAAACCTATCCACAGAGACCTGGCAGGCCAGAAAGGACTGGCATGGTATCTTCAGAGCACTAAACGAGAAAAATATGCAGCCAAGAATACTATATCCAGCTAGACTATCATTGAAAATAGAAGGAGAGATAAAAAGCTTCCAAGACAAACAAAAACTAAAGGAATTTGCAAACACGAAACCAGCCTCCAAGAATTATTGAAAGAGGTCCTCTAAGCAAAAAGAGAGCCTACAAGCAGCATAGATCAGAAAGGAACATAGAAAATATACAGTAACAGTCACCTTACAGGCAATACAATGGCACTAAATTCATACCTTTCCATAGTTACCCTGAATGTAAATGGGCTAAATGCCCCAGTCAAAAGACACAGGCTATCAGACTGGATTAAAAAACAAGACCCATCAATATGCTGTCTGCAAGAGACTCATTTTAGACCCAAAGACACCCCCAGATTGAAAGTGAGGGGGTGGAAAACCATTAACCATGCTAACGGACACCAAAAGAAAGCTGGGGTGTTTATAGCAGCAATGTCCACCATAGCCAAACTGTGGAAAGAGCCAAGATGCCCATCGACAGATGAATGGATAAAGAAGATGTGGTATATATACACAATGGAATATTATGCAGCCATCAAAAGGAATGAGATCTTGCCATTTGCAACGACGTGGATGGAACTGGAGGGTGTTATGCTGAGTGAAATAAATCAATCAGAGAAAGACATGTATCACATGACCTCACTGATATAAGGAATTCTTAATCTCAGGAAAGAAACTGAGTGTTACTGGAGTGGTTGGGGGTGGGAGGGACGGGGTGGCTGGGTGATAGACATTGGGGAGGGTATGTGCTACGGTGAGCGCTGTGAATTGTGCAAGACTGTTGAATCACAGATCTGTACTTCTGAAACAAATAACGCAACATATTTTAAGAAAAAAGAAAAAGAAGAAGATAACAGGAGAGGAAGAAAAGGGGAGTATGTCAGAGGGGGAGACGAACCATGAGAGATGATGGACTCTGAAAAACAAACTGAGGGTTCTAGAGGGGAGGGGTGTAGGGGGATGGGTTAGCCTGGTGATGGGTATTGAGGAGGGCACGTTCTGCATGGAGCACTGGGTGTTATGAACAAACAATGAATCATGGAACACTGCACCAAAAACTAATGATGTAATATATGGTGATTAACATAACAATAAAAAAATTAAAAAAAAAAAGAAAGCTGGGGTGGCAATCCTTATATCAGACAAATTAGATTTTAAAACAAAGACTGTAATAAGAGATGAAGAAGGACACTATATCCTACTTAAAGAGTCTAACCAACAAGAAGATCTAACAATTGTAAATATCGATGTCCCTAATGTGGAAGCAGCCAATTATATAAGGCAATTAATAACAAAAGCAAAGAAACACATTGACAACAATACAATAATAGTGGGGGACTTTAACATCCCCCTAACTGAAATGGACAGATCATCTAAGGAAAAGATCAACAAGGAAATAAAGACTTTAAATGACACACTGGACCAAATGGACTTCACAGACATATTCAGAACATTCCATCCCAAAGCAATGGAATACACATTCTTCTCTAGTGCCCATGGAACATTCTTCAAAATCGATCACATCCTAGGTCACAAATCAGGTCTCAACCAGTACCAAAAGATTGGGATCATTCCCTGCATATTTTCAGACGACAATGCTTTGAAACTAGAACTCAATCACAAGAGGAAAGTCGGAAAGAACTCAAATACATGGAGGCTAAAGAGCATCCTACTAAGGAATGAATGGGTCAACCAGGAAATTAAAGAAGAATTAAAAAATTCATGGAAACCAATGAAAATGAAAACACAACTGTTCAAAATCTTTGGGATACAGCAAAAGCAGTCCTAAGAGGAAAGTATATAGCAATATAAGCCTTTCTCAAGAAACAAGAAAGGTCTCAAATACACAACCTAACCCTACACTTAAAGGAGCTGGAGAAAAAACAGCAAATAAAGCCTAAACCCAGCAGGAGAAGAGAAATAATAAAGAACAGAACTGAAATCAATGAAATAGAAACCAAAAAAACAGTAGAACAGATCAACGAAAGTAGGAGCTGGTTCTTTGAAAGAATTAACAAGATTGCTAAACCCCTGGCCAGACTTATCAAAAAGAAAAGAGAAATGACCCAAATCAACAAAATCATGAATGAAAGTGGAGAGATCACAACCAACACCAAAGAAATACAAACAATTATAAGAACATATTATGAGCAACTCTATGCCAGCAAATTAGATAACCTGGAAGAAATGGGTGCATTCCTAGAGATGTATCAACTACCAAAATTGAACCAGGAAGGAATAGAAAACCTGAACAGACCTATAACCACTAAGGAAATTGAAGCAGTCATCAAAAATCTCCCAACAAACAAAAGCCCAGGGCCAGATGGCTTTCCAGGGGAATTCTATCAGACATTTCAAGAAGAATTAATACCTATTCTCCTGAAACTGTTCCAAAAAATAGAAATGGAAGGAAAACTTCCAAACTCATTTAATGAGGCCACCATTACCTTGATCCCAAAACCAGACAAAGACCCCATCAAAAAGGAGAATTACAGACCAATATCCTTGATGAACATGGATGAAAAAATTCTCACCAAAATACTAGCCAATAAGATCCAACAGTACATTAAAAGGATTATTCACCAAGACCAAGTGGGATTTATCCCTGGGCTGCAAGGCTGGTTCAACATCTGCAAATCAATCAACGTGATACAATACATTAACAAAAGAAAGAAGAAGAATCATATGATCCTCTCAATAGATGCAGAAAAAGCATTGAGAAAGTACAGCATCCTTTCTTGATTAAAACTCGTCAGAGTATAGGGATAGAGGGTACATACCTCAATATCATAAAAGCCATCTATGAAAAACCTACAGGGAATATCATTCTCAATGGGGAAAAGCTGAGAGCTTTTCCCCTAAGGTCAGGAACGCGGCAGGGATGTCCACTCTCACCACTGCTATTCAACATAGTATTAGAAGTCGTAGCCACAGCAATCAGACAACAAAAAGAAATCAAAGGCATCCAAATCGGCAAAGAGGAAGTCAAACTCTCACTCTTTGCAGATGATATGATACTGTATGTGGAAAACCCAAGGGACTCCACCCCAAAACTGCTAGAACTCATACAGGAATTCAGTAAAGTAGCAGGATATAAAATCAATGCACAGAAATCAGTGGCATTCCTATACACCAACAACAAGACAGAAGAGAGACAAATCAAGGAGTTGATCCCATTTACAATTGCACCCAAAACCATAGGATACCTAGGAATAAATTTAACCAAAGAGGCAAAGGATCTGTACACAGAAAACTATAAAATACTCATGAAAGAAATTGAAGAAGACACAAAGAAATGGAAAAACGTTCCATACTCATGGATTGGAAGAAAAAACATTGTGAAGATGTCAGTGCTACCTAGAACAATCTACACATTCAATGCAATCCCTATCAAAATACCATCCACTTTTTTCAAAAATGGAACAAATAATCCTAAAATTTGTATGGAACCAGAAGAGACACCGAATAGCCAGAGGAATATTGGGGAAAAGAAAAGCAAAGCTGGCGGCAACACAATTCCAGACTTCCAGCTCTATTACAAAGCTGTCATCATCAAGACAGTATGGTAAAGGCACAAAAAGAGACACAAAGATCAATGGAACAGAATAGAGAGCCCAGAAATGGACCCTCAACTCTATGGTCAACTCATCTTTGACAAAGCAGGAAAGAATGTCCAATGGAAAAAAGACAGTCTCTTCAACAAATGGTGTTGGGAAAATTGGACAGCCACATGCAGAAGAATGAAATTGGACCATTTCCTTACATCACACACAAAAATAGACTCCAAATGGTTGAAAGACCTAAAGTTGAGACAGGAGTCCATCAAAATCCTAAAGGAGAACACAGGCAGCCACCTCTTCAACCTCAGCCACAGCAACTTCTTCCTAGAAACATCGCCAAAGGCAAGGGAAGCAAGGGCAAAAATGAACTATTGGGACTTCATCAAGATAAAGAGCTTTTGCACAGCAAAAGAAACAGTCATCAAAACCAAAAGACAACTGACAGAATGGGAGAAAATATTTGCAAATGGCATGTCAGATAAAGGGCTAGTATCCAAAATCTATAAAGAACTTATCAAACTCAAAACCCAAAGAACAAATAATCCAATCAAGAAATGGGAGAAGACATGAACAGACATTTTTCCAAAGAAGACATCCAAATGGCCAACAGACACATGAAAAACTGCTCAACATCGCTCAGCATCAGGGAAATCCAAATCAAAACCTCAATGAGATACCACCTCACACCCGTCAGAATGGCTAAAATTAACAAGTCAGGAAACGACAGATGTTGGCGGGGATGTGGAGAAAGGGGAACCCTCCTACACTGTGGGAATGCAAGCTGGTGCAACCACTCTGGAAAACAGTATGAAGGTTCCTCAAACAGTTGAAAATAGAGCTACCATATGATCCAGCAATTGCACTACTGGGTATTTACCCCAAAGATACAAATGTAGGGATCCGAAGGGGTACGTGCATCCCAATGTTTATAGCAGCAATGTCCACAATAGCCAAACTGTGGAAAGAGCCAAGATGTCCATCGACAGATGAATGGATAAAGAAGATGTGGTATATATACACAATGGAATATTATGCAGCCATCAAAAGGAATGAAATCTCGTCATTTGCAATGACGTGGATGGAACTGGAGGGTGTTATGCTGAGTGAAATAAGTCAATCAGAGAAAGACATGTATCGTATGATCTCACTGATATGAGGAATTCTTAATCTCAGGAAACAAAGTGAGCATTGCTTGAGTGGTGGGGGGTGGGAGGGATTGGGTGGCTGGGTGATAGACATTGGGGAGGGTATGTGCTATGGTGAGCACTGTGAATTGTACAAGACTGATGAATCACGGATCTGTACTTCTGAAACAAATAATGCAATATATGTTAAGAAAAAAAAGAAGAAGATAGCAGGAGGGGAAGAATGAAGGGGAGTAAGTCGGAGGGGGAGATGAACCATTAGAGACGATAGACTCTGAAAAACAAGCTGAGGGTTCTAGAGGGGAGGGGGGTGGGGGGAATGGGTTAGCCTGGTGATGGGTATTAAAGAGGGCACATTCTGCGTGGAGCACTGGGTGTTATGCACAAACAATGAATCATGGAACACTACATCAAAAAGTAATGATGTATGGTGATTAACATAACAATAAAAAATTATTAAAAAAAAGAAATACCTCAGTTAAAAGAGCTGATTTATAAGATTCTGTAGTATTTATTATATTCTCTAACATAATATATAGACTTTATATAAATTTGTTGAATTGTTTAAAGAGCGAAGTCCAAATGTTCAGCGTAATCACATAATAGTAATACAGCAGATCATTTATTTATAACATTGCAATAATTTAAGCCAGTCAGGAGTAAAGTACCATTTATAGTGCTGTCATAAGACCAATGGCTTGAGGGGCGCCTGGGTGGCTCAGTTGTCATTTAAGCCTTTTTCCTTGGTTCAGGTCATGATCCCAGGGTCCTGAGATCGAGTCCCACATCACGCTCCCTGCTCAGTGGGGAATCTGCTTCTCCCTCTCCCTCTCCTCCTCCCCCTGCTCATGCTTGTACGTACTCTCTCTCTCTCTCAAATAAATAAAATCTTAAAAAAAAAAAAAAAAACCAATGGCCTGAGAAGTCAGACTTGCATTCTAGTTCTAACAGAATGACAAACTGATTTTGTGTCCTTGGTCAAGTCATGAGCTTTCCGGCATTTGTTTACTTCTCAGAAATTATACAACTGAATAAGATGATCAGTCAGGGTCCCTTCGGTTCTAAATTTCTAGATGCTAGGGCATGTTGTCTTATTTCTGTTTCCTCCTTACACTCACTAAGATCACTGGAAGATTGCATAAGGGTACGAGTGAAAAAATACCACCAAAAATTATCCAAAACAGTTTGGATTATCCAGTAACTGGACTACAACTGAGAACTAGAAATTCTACACTAACAAAAAGTACCAACTGTCAGCCTGGATTTTTCTTCCTATATTGTCAGTCTGGTTAACTGAGTCACTGCATTTGCATGACTCTTAGAATTGAGCTATTTCAAATCTAGTTCCTTGTGAAGGAGAAAAGTTCAATTTTCTTTTTATTTTGATCTAATGGTTAAAGAAATCAATTATAGAAAATAAGATCAGAGAAGGAAAAGGACACAAATAAGGGCAGGACCCTTCATGAGAAGCATCTCTTTAGTCCTAAATTATTATTACTCCCCCTTTTTTTAATAGATAAAGGAACTAAGGCTCAACATTTGAATAACTTACCCAAGATCACACAGTTACAGCAGTAAATGGTAGTCAAGTCTGACTCAAAACCTTGGCCATTTATTGTTACACTGCCTCCTCCTCTGTGAAATTGTGTTTTTTCCAAATCAGGCTTTCCTTTCACTTCTCTGAACTCCTCTTTAACTTTTAGCCATTAGACCCACAACTGATTTGTCTTTTATGTTAAGTAGTAGTTAGAGATTGTGTGTGTGTGTGTGTGTGAACCTTTAAAGAGTAGTGAGCAGAAACTAAAGAATATTATAAAATAATATATACATTTACAGAAATACTAATACATATTAACAAATGACAATATTTATATTAAAATATACAAAAAAGGGGAAATACACTCCTATAACATTGTAAGTATTTTTCTGACGTACAAAAAAACTCATCTTGCTTGTGAATTTCAGTCATACACCTGAGATAAAATTGGCATAATGTGGCTGAAATTCATAAGCAAGATGATTAGATATTTGTGGCAAAAACCACAGCTAATAAAACTTATAAATTAATATTTATAAAAATCAATAGAGTACTTTAGCTCTGGAAGGTAAGAGCACATACGTATGTGTCTGTAAGATTTCTCTAAGAAAGTTTAACATCAAGCTCAAAAGAGAATACCACACCTAAGGTTCTGCTTTGTAGATTCTGCACTAGGCTTTGTCAAGGACCTGTATAAACAGATGTATTGGACTAATGAACTAATCTGAGCCTCTGCCTTATCTATTTACAAAGGGCAGAGAAAATGAGAAGATAAGGGTCCTCTGCTGAAAATCACCTGCTCTCTATTTCTTCTGTAATTTAAATGTAGTCCCAAGAACTGAAGGCTCTTAGCTGCCTAAGGACACATCGGAGACACTTGTAAATCAACCCCTGAAGAGTGCTACTATCAGCCCACAATGACTTCTCTCCTTTGTATGCCTGGCAGGAAATGGAAAGTGCTTCAGGCAGGTGCCAGGTGTCCCCTTCAGGTGTTAAATTTTCCATGCAATGCCCTAGGGTTTTTAAAACACTGAAAAACCTTAGGTAAGAGGCAAGTAAGATTAAGAGTTTATCTTCAGGCAAAACAACCAGTTTAAAAAAAAAAAAAAGATGCTCGGAAGAGGAAATTATTTCATAGATATACCCCAAAGTCCCCAAAGAAAAGGCATTTGATTAAATTCAGACAGTTGCATTTCTCTACATAATTATGTTAGATCATGCATATCAGAAACAAATTTTGATTCAAAATAGTGTGTAAGACTACTGACAGAGTTAACTCAATAGTTAATAGTAGAGTTTCTTTCTTTAAATCACATTAAAGCTCCCCCATAGAAGAATCCAATTTTCCCCCCATAAATCCCCTTTAGCAGATAGGACTTCTAATGTCCCCTCCCACCCCAAGATATGTTATATAGTCATTGCAGACCTTATAATGTGGCTTCGGACATGCCTTTAAAAAAATAATTTTTATTTTTTTCTAATTACAAAAGCTAATCAGTATTAGTAGAAATGTGAGAAAAAAATTATAATGAAGAAAATAAAGAATACCTATTAGTCCACCACATTAACCACCATTTACATATTGATCTATTGCCTTGCAAGATTTCTCTATTTTCTCCCTTTATTTTTAAAAATTAAGAAGATTCTGTGTCTATTTTTTAATCTGCTATATTGACTTCACCTATTGTGAGAATTTCCCTATATTGTAGGAAAGTATAGTTTTTATACTTGCATTGTAGTTCATCCAATGGATTCAGGTTTTTGCATTTAACTATTTCCCATTACTCAACATGATATTTGATGCAAGGTAGGGAATCTAACTTTGTTTATCACATTATGAACCAATTGTTCCACACTATTTATTGAACGAATATTCTTTTCCTCATTAATTTATATAAAGTCACTTTTAACACACATCAGATTCTTATATGTTTTTGGATATATAGCTGGAGTTTATGCTCTAGCCCACTTGATTCTTAATATGCCAATACTATCTGTTGGACAATTATTGTAATTTTATAATAAGTTGTTATCATCCGTTCACGCAAGTTCTATCAATACTCTTGTTTTTTTAAAATTCTTGATAGTTCTCACAAATAAACTTCAGAATTATTTAAGCTAGTTCCAAAAACTGCAGCTTTATTCGAATTGTATTGATTTTTAAAATTAGTTCAGAAGACTTGAAATAGCTGCCATATTAAGTGTCCCATTTGGAAAAATAGGATCTCCATTTATTCAAAACTTCTTTTGGAATTCTCAGTAAAGATATGTCACTCACATATCTCTTTAAGTAATGACTCGATATTTTGTGTTTTGTAGCTTTATGAAACAGAATTTTTTTCATTTTCTTTTTAACTGGTTTATCGTGGTATAATTAATAAATTTTCAATTCATTCTCTTTTTTAAGTCTTTCTTTATTTAAATTTTTATTATGTTAATCACCATACATGACATCATTAGTTTAGGATGTAGTGTTCCATGATTCATTGTTTGTGCATAACACCGAGTGCTCCATGCAGAACGTGCCCTCTTTAATACCCATCACCAGGCTAACCCCTCCCCCCACCCCCTCCCCTCTAGAACCCTCAATTTGTTTCTCAGCGTCCATCATCTCTCATGGTTCACCTCCCCCTCCAATTTACTCCCCTTCATTCTTCCCCTCCTGCTACCTTCTTCTTTTTTTTTTTTTTGTTTTTCATAACATATATTGCATTATTTGTTTCAGAGGTACAGATCCGTGATTCAACACTCTTGCACAATTCACAGTGCTCACCATAGCACATACCCTCCCCAATGTCTATCACCCAGCCACCCCATCCTTCCCACCCCCCCACCACTCCAGCAACCCTCAGTTTGTTTCCTGAGATTAAAAATTCCTCATATCAGTGAGGTCATATGATACATGTCTTTCTCTGATTGACTTATTTCACTCAGCATAACACCCTCCAGTTCGATCCACGTCGTTGCAAATGGCAAGATTTCATTCCTTTTGATGGCTGCATAATATTCCATTGTATATATCTATACCACATCTTCTTTATCCATTCATCTGTCGATGGACATCTTGGCTCTTTCCACAGTTTGGCTATTGTGGACATTGCTGCTATAAACATTGAGGTGCACATACCTCTTCAGATCCCTACATTTGTATCTTTGGGGTAAATACCCAGTAGTGCAATTGCTGGATCCTATGGTAGCTCTATTTTCAATTTTTGAAGAACCTCCATACTGTTTTCCAGAGTGGTTGCACCAGCTTGCATTCCCACCAACAGTGTAGGAGGGTTCCCCTTTCTCCACATCCCCGCCAACATCTGTCGTTTCCTGACTTGTTAATTTTAGCCATTCTGACGGGTGTGAGGTGGTATCTCATTGAGGTTTTGATTTGGATTTCCCTGATGCCGAGCGATGTTGAGCACTTTTTCATGTGCCTGTTGGCCATTTGGATGTCTTCTTTGGAAAAATGTCTGTTCATGTCTTCTCCATTTCTTCATTGGATTATTTGTTCTTTGGGTTTTGAGTTTGATAAGTTCTTTATAGATTTTCGATACTAGCCCTTTATCTGACATGCCATCTGCAAATATTTTCTCCCATTCTGTCAGTTGTCTTTTGGTTTTGATGACTGTTTCTTTTGCTATGCAAAAGCTCTTTATCTTGAGGAAGTCCCAATAGTTCATTTTTGCCCTTGCTTCCCTTGCCTTTGGCGATGTTTCTAGGAAGAAGTTGCTGTGGCTGAGGTCGAAGAGGTGGCTGCCTGTGTTCTCCTTTAGGATGTTGGTGGACTCCTGTCTCACATTTGGGTCTTTCAACCATTTGGAATCTATTTTTGTGTGTGGTGTAAGGATATGGTCCAATTTCATTCTTCTGCATGTGGCTGTCCAATTTTCCCAACACCATTTGTTGAAGAGACAGTCTTTTTTCCACTGGACATTCTTTCCTGCTTTGTCAAAGATGAGTTGACCATAGAGTTGAGGGTCCATTTCTGGGCTCTCTATTCTGTTCCGTTGATCTTTGTGTCTGTTTTTGTGCCGGTACCATACTGTCTTGATGATGGCAACAGCTTTGTAATAGAGCTGGAAGTCCGGAATTGTGATGCCGCCAGCTTTGCTTTTCTTTTTCAACATTCCTCTGGCTATTCGGGGTCTCTTCTGGTTCCATACAAATTTTAGGATTATTTGTGCCATTTCTTTGAAAAAAGTGGATGGTATTTTGATGGGGATTGCATTGAATGTGTAGATTGCTCTAGGTAGCACTGACATCTTCACAATGTTTGTTCTTCCAATCCATGAGCATGGAACGTTTTTCCATTTCTTTGTGTCTTCCGCAATTTCTTTCATGAGTATTTTATAGTTTTCTGTGTACAGATCCTTTGCCTCTTTGGTTAGATTTATTCCTAGGTATCTTCTGGTTTTGGGTGCAATTGTAAATGGGATCGACTCCTTGATTTGTCTCTCTTCTGTCTTGTTGTTGGTGTATAGGAATGCCACTGATTTCTGTGCATTGATTTTATATACTGCCACTTTACTGAATTCCTGTATGAGTTCTAGCAGTTTTGGGGTGGAGCCTTTTGGGATTTCCACATAAAGTATCATATCATCTGCAAAGAGTGAGAGTTTGACTTCCTCCTTGCCGATTTGGATGCCTTTGATTTCTTTTTGTTGTCTGATTGCTGTGGCTAGGACTTCTAATACTATGTTGAATAGCAGTGGTGAGAGTGGACATCTCTGCCGCATTCCTGACCTTAGGGGGAAAGCTCTCAACTTTTCCCCATTGAGAATGATATTCCCTGTAGGTTTTTCATAGATGGCTTTTATGATATTGAGGTATGTACCCTCTATCCCTATACTCTGAAGAGTTTTGATCAAGAAAGTGTGCTGTACTTTGTCAAATGCTTTCCATCTATTGAGAGGATCATATGATTCTTCTTCTTTCTTTTGTTAATATATTGTATCACGTTGATTGATTTGTGGATGTTGAACCAGCCTTGCAGCCCAGGGATAAATCCCACTTGGTCTTGGTGAATAATCCTTTTAATGTACTGTTGGATCTTATTGGCTAGTATTTTGGTGAGAATTTTTTCATCCATGTTCATCAAGGATATTGGTCTGTAATTCTCCTTTTTGATGGGGTCTTTGTCTGGTTTTGGGATCAAGGTAATGGTGGCCTCATAAAACGAGTTTAGAAGTTTTCCTTCCATTTCTATTTTTTGGAACAGTTTCAGGAGAATAGGTATTAATTCTTCTTGAAATGTCTGATAGAATTCCCCTGGGAAGCCATCTGGCCCTGGGCTTTTGTTTGTTGGGAGATTTTTGATGACTGCTTCAATTTCCTTAGTGGTTATAGGTCTGTTCAGGTTTTCTATTCCTTCCTGGTTCAATTTTGGTAGTTGATACATCTCTAGGAATGCATCCATTTCTTCCAGGTTATCTAATTTGCTGGCATAGAGTTGCTCATAATATGTTCTTATAATTGTTTGTATTTCTTTGGTGTTGGTTGTGATCTCTCCACTTTCATTCATGATTTTGTTGATTTGGGTCATTTCTCTTTAATTTTTGATAAGTCTGGCCAGGGGTTTAGCAATCTTGTTAATTCTTTCAAAGAACCAGCTCCTAGTTTCGTTGATCTGTTCTACTGTTCTTTTGGTTTCTAGTTCATTGATTTCTGCTCTGATCTTTATGATTTCTCTTCTCCTGCTGGGTTTAGGCTTTATTTGCTGTTCTTTTCTCCAGCTCCTTTAGGTGTAGGGTTAGGTTGTGTATTTGAGACCTTTCTTGTTTCTTGAGAAAGGCTCGTATTGCTATATACTTTCCTCTTAGGACTGCCTTTGCTGTATCCCAAAGATTTTGAACAGTTGTGTTTTCATTTTCATTGGTTTCCAGGAATTTTTTTAATTCTTCTTTAATTTCCTGGTTGACCCATTCATTCCTTAGTAGGATGCTCTTTAGCCTCCATGTACTTGAGTTCTTTCCGACTTTCCTCTTGTGACTGAGTTCTAGTTTCAAAGCATTGAGGTCTGAAAATATGCAGGGAATAATCCCAATCTTTTGGTACCGGTTGAGACCTGATTTGTGACCTAGGATGTGATCTATTCTGGAAAATGTTCCATGGGCACTAGAGAAGAATGTGTATTCCATTGCTTTGGGATGGAATGTTCTGAATATGTCTGTGAAGTCCGTTTTGTCCAGTGTGTCATTTAAAGTGTTTCCTTGTTGATCTTTTCCTTAGATGATCTGTCCATTTCAGTCAGAGGGGTGTTAAAGTCCCCCACTATTATTGTATTGTTGTCAATGTGTTTCTTTGCTTTTGTTATTAATTGCCTTATATAATTGGCTGCTCCCATGTTAGGGGCATAGATATTTACAATTGTTAGATCTTCTTATTGGATAGACCCTTTAAGTAGGATATAGTGTCCTTCTTCATCTCTTATTACAGTCTTTGTTTTAAAATCTAATTTGTCTGATATAAGGATTGCCACCCCAGCTTTCTTTTGGTGTCCATTAGAATGATTAATGGTTTTCCACCCCCTCACTCTCAAAGTGGGGGTGTCTTTGGATCTAAAATGAGTCTCTTGCAGACAGCATATCGATGGGTCTTATTTTTTAATCCAATCTGATAGCCTGTGTCTTTTGATTGGGGCATTTAGCCCGTTTACATTCAGGGCAACTATGGAAAGATATGAATTTAGTGCCATTGTATTACCTGTAAGGTGACTGTTACTGTATATTGTCTGTGTTCCTTTCTGATCGATGCTGCTTTTAGGCTCTCTCTTTGCTTAGAGGACCCCTTTCAATATTTCTTGGAGGGCTGGTTTCGTGTTTGCAAACTCCTTTAGTTTTTGTTTGTCCAGGAAGCTTTTTATCTCTCCTTCTATTTTCAGTGAGAGCCTAGCTGGATACAGTATTCTTGGCTGCATGTTTTTCTCGTTTAGTGCTCTGAAGATACCATGCCAGTCCTTTCTGGCCTGCCAGGTCTCTGTGGATAGGTCTGTTGCCAATCTAATGTTTCTACCATTATAGGTTCCATATCTCTTCTCCCAAGCTGCTTTCAGGATTTTCTCTTTGTCTCTGAGACTCGTAAGTTTTACTATTTGATGTTGGGGTGTTGACCTATTTTTATTGATTTTGAGAGGGGTTCTCTGTGCCTCCTGGATTTTGATGCCTGTTTCCTTCCTCACATTAGGGAAGTTCTCTGCTATAATTTGCTCCAATATACCTTCTGCCCCTCTCTCTCTTTCTTCTTCTTCTGGGATCCCAATTATTCTAATGTTGTTTCGTCTTATCGTATCACTTATCTCTTGAATTCTGCCCTTGTGATCCAGTAGTCGTTAATCTCTCTTTTTCTCAGCTTCTTTATTTTCCATCATTTGGTCTTCTATATCGCTGATTCTCTCTTCTGCCTCATTTAGCCTAGCAGTTAGTGCCCCCATTTTTGATTGCACCTCATTAATAGCCTTTTTGATTTCGACTTGGTTAGATTTTAGTTCTTTTATTTCTCCAGAAAGGTTTCTCTAATAACTTCCACACTTTTTTCAAGCCCAGCTAGTATCTTTAAAATCATGATTCTGAACTCTAGGTCTGACATCATACTAATGTCAATATTGAGTAGGTCCCTGGCAGATGGTACTACCTCTTGCTCTTTTTGCTGAGGTGATTTTTTTCATCTTGTCATTTTTTCCAGGGGAGAATAGATGAATGAGAGAACAAAATGCTAACAGGTTAACAACGTCCCCAGAAAATATACTCTAAACAAATCAGAAAAGACCTGAAACCAGGGGAAAAGAAAGGGAAAGAGAGAAAAAAAAGAAAAAGATAAAGATAAAAACAAACAAAAACAGAAAACAAAAAAAAAACAGAATATGTTCAAATATGATCAGGCTAGTGTATAGATAAGTGCCACACACTAGATTTTGGGTGTATTTTGCTCTGTTAGAAGAAAGTGCCTGCTAAAATTTAAAGAAAGAAAGACATATATGTACAAAATAAGCGTTGATACAATGAAGGGATGGAATATGACTGTAAAGATGAAAATTATAAAAGATTTTATAAAAGGAAATGATAAGATAAGAAGTTGTTTGAAAAAAGAAAGGAGATTTTTTAAAAAAAGCAAAAAAAGGGAGAAAATGTGATCAGGCAGGAGACTAGAACAAAGCCATACACAGTGATTTAGGGTATATTCTGATCTTTTAGAAGAAACTGTATCTCAAAATTTTAAAGAGAGAACAACTTATATATATATATGACAAAAATAAGGGTAACTACTATGAAGGGATAGAATTTGACTCTAAAAATGAAAAATAAAAATGTTTTTTTAAAAAAGGGATTGATAAGATGTTGGTTGAAAAAGAGAAAAAGAGCTCGGGAGCAAGATGGCGAAGGAGTAGGAGACCTAGATTTCGTCTGGTCTCAGGAATTCAGCTGAATAGGGATCAAACCATTCTGAACACCTACGAACTCAATAGGAGATCGAACAGGAGAGTAGCAACAACTCTCTGAACAGAGAAGCGACCACTTACTGGAAGGTAGGGCTTGCGGAGAAGTGAATCCGAGGCGATATTCGGGAGGATAGACGGCGGGGGAGGGGCCTCCGCCGGCCGCTTCTGGCAAGTGATAGAACCGCGGAGCACAAAATCGGACCTTTTAGAAGTTGGCTCGGCGGAGGGAAGTCGCTGCAGTGGCTAAGTGGGGGGTGGAATCCTCCCGGGACAGTGTGGTCTCAGGACCCTTGGGGTCACAGAGAGACCGGGGTGCCTGAGTGCAGCAGAGCTCCCAGGTATCAGAGCAGGGAAGCCGGCTGCAGATACGGAGCAGAGTCGCGGGCTCTCAGCTCGGGGTTGCCATAAACTGTGATCTGCGGCCCAGTCGGGGCACGGCTCCCCCAGCAGGGACCCAACAAGCAGCAGATCCGGGGAGACTCCCCTTCCTTCCCCGGGAGGAGCGGTGCGGGAACGCACTGCAGGGATCTGCTGGGTTTGGAGACTCCGCGCGGGGTCGGGTGCCAGAGATAGCAACGCTCGATCACAGGCCGGGTGAGCACGGAGTGCGGCCGGAGACCGGGGACACGGAAGTGACTGCTTTTCTCTGGGGGCGCACTGAGGAGCGGGGCCCCGAGTTCTCAGCTTCTCCAAGTGGAGATTGGGAAGCCACCATTTCTGCCCTGGTCCTCCAAAGCTGTACCGAGAGCTTGCAGGGAACAAAAGCTCCTGAGAGCAAACCGGAGCAGCTTCCTTAGCCCGGACCGACAAGGGCGGGGCAATTCCGCCTCCGGCAAAGACATTTGGAAACCACAGCAACAGGCCCCTCCCCCAGAAGATCAGCACAAACAGCCAGCAAGCCAAGACCAAGTTGATCGATCAAGGAGAATGGGAGAACTCCAGCGATAGGGGAATACTGCACATAGATTCATGGCTTTTTTTTTTTTTTACCATGATTCATTATTTCATCAAAGTTAATTTTTGTTGACTGTTTTTTTTATTTTTCTTTTTCCCTTTTTCAACCAACATCTTATAAATCCCTTTTTAAAAAAAAAAAAAACATTTTTTATTTTTCATTTTTAGTCATATTTTATCCCTTCATAGTAGTTACCCTTATTTTTGGCATATATATATAAGTTGTTCTCTCTTTAAAATTTTGAGGTACAGTTTCTTCTAAAAGATCAAAATATACCCTAAATCACTAGTGTATGGCTTTATTCTAGTCTCCTGCCTGATCACATTCTCTCCCTTTTTCCTTTTTTTTTCTTTTTTTTTTCTTAAATCTTCTTTCTTTTTTCAAACAACTTATCTTACCAAGTCCTTTTATAAAATCTTTTATAATTTTCATCTTTACAGTCATCTTCCATCCCTTCATTGTATCAACCTTTATTTTGTACATATATGTCTTTCTTCCTTTAAAATTTTAGGAGGCACTTTTTTCTAACAGACCAAAATACGCCCAAAATCTAGTGTGTGGCACTGATCTGTGCACTAGCCTGATCATATTTGATCATATTCTGCCTTTTTTGTATTGTTTTGTTTTTGTTTTTATCTTTTTTTTCTTTTTTTTTCTTTTTCTCTTTTTTTTTCTTTCTTTCCCTTTCTTTTCCCCTGGTTTCAGGTCTTTTCTGATTTGTATACAGTATATTTGCTGGGGACGTTGTAAACCTGTTAGCATTTTGTTCACTCATTCATCTATTCTCCTCTGGACAAAATGACAAGACGAAAGAAATCACCTCAGCAAAAAGAACAAGAGGTAGTACCGTCAGCCAGGGACCTACTCAATACGGACATTAGTACGATGTCGGACCTAGAGTTCAGAATCATGACTTTAAAGATACTAGCTGGGCTTGAAAAAAGCGTGGAAGTTATTAGAGAAACCCTTTCTGGAGAAATAAAAGAACTAAAATCTAACCAAATCGAAATCAAAAAGGCTATTGATGAGGTGCAATCAAAAATGGGGGCACTAAATGCTAGGATAAATGAGGCAGAAGAGAGAATCAGCGATATAGAAGACCAAATGATGGAAAATAAAGAGGCTGAGAAAAAGAGAGAGAAACAACTACAGGATCACGAGGGCAGAATTCGAGAGATAAGTGATATGATAAGACGAAACAACATTAGAATAATTGGGATCCCAGAAGAAGAAGAGAGAGAGAGAGGGGCAGAAGGTATATTGGAGCAAATTATAGCAGAGAACTTCCCTAATGTGAGGAAGGAAACAGGCATTAAAATCCAGGAGGCACACAGAACCCCTCTCAAAATCAATAATAATAGGTCAACACCCCGACATCTAATAGTAAAACTTACGAGTCTCAGAGACAAAGAGAAAATCCTGAAAGCAGCTCGGGAGAAGAGATATGGAACCTACAATGGTAGAAACATTAGATTGGCAACAGACCTATCCACAGAGACCTGGCAGGCCAGAAAGGACTGGCAAGATATCTTCAGAGCACTAAACGAGAAAAATATGCAGCCAAGAATACTATATCCAGCTAGGCTATCATTGAAAATAGAAGGAGAGATAAAAAGCTTCCAGAACAAACAAAAACTAAAGGAATTTGCAAACACGAAACCAGCCCTCCAAGAAATATTGAGAGGGGTCCTCTAAGCAAAGAGAGAACCTAAAAGCAGCAAAGAGCAGAAACGAACACAGACAACAGACAGTTAACAGTCACCTTACAGGTAATACAATGGCACTAAATTCATACCTTTCAATAGTTACCCTGAATGTAAATGGGCTAAATGCCCCAATCAAAAGACACAGGCTATCAGATTGGATTAAAAAACAAGACCCATCAATATGCTGTCTGCAAGAGACTCATTTTAGACCCAAAGACACCCCCAGATTGAAAGTGAGGGGGTGGAAAACCATTTACCATGCTAATGGACACCAAAAGAAAGCTGGGGTGGCAATCCTTATATCAGACAAACTAGATTTTAAAACAGACTGTAATAAGAGATGAGGAAGGACACTATATCCTACTTAAAGGGTCTATCCAACAAGAAGATCTAACAATTGTAAATATCTATGCCCTGAACATGGGAGCAGCCAATTATATAAGGCAATTAATAACAAAAGCAAAGAAACACATTGACAACAATACAATAATAGTGGGGGACTTTAACACCCCCCTGACTGAAATGGACAGATCATCTAAGCAAAAGATCAACAAGGAAATAAAGACTTTAAATGACACACTGGACCAAATGGACTTCACAGACATATTCAGAACATTCCATTCCAAAGCAAAGGAATACACATTCTTCTCTAGTGCCCATGGAACATTCTCCAGAATTGATCACATCCTAGGTCACAAATCAGGTCTCAATCGGTACCAAAAGATTGGGATCATTCCCTGCATATTTTCAGACCACAATGCTTTGAAACTAGAACTCAACCACAAGAGGAAAGTCGGAAAGAACTCAAATACATGGAGGCTAAAGAGCATCCTACTAAAGAATGAATGGGTCAACCAAGAAATCAAAGAAGAATTAAAAAAATTCCTGGAAACCAATGAAAATGAAAACACAACTGTTCAAAATCTTTGGGATACAGCAAAGGCAGTCCTGAGAGGAAAGTATATAGCAATACAAGCCTTTCTCAAGAAACAAGAGAGGTCTCAAATACACAACCTAACCCTACACTTAAAGGAGCTGGAGAAAGAACAGCAAATAAAGCCTAAACCCAGCAGGAGAAGAGAAATCATAAAGATCAGAGCAGAAATCAATGAACTAGAAACCAAAAGAACAGTAGAACAGATCAACGAAACTAGGAGCTGGTTCTTTGAAAGAATTAACAAGATTGATAAACCCCTGGCCAGACTTATCAAAAAGAAAAGAGAAATGACCCAAATCAACAAAATCATGAATGAAAGAGGAGAGATCACAACCAACACCAAAGAAATACAAACAATTATAAGAACATATTATGAGCAACTCTATGCCAACAAATTAGATAACCTGGAAGAAATGGGTGAATTCCTAGAGATGTATCAACTACCAAAATTGAACCAGGAAGAAATAGAAAACCTGAACAGACCTATAACCACTAAGGAAATTGAAACAGTCATCAAAAATCTCCCAAGAAACAAAAGCCCAGGGCCAGATGGCTTCCCAGTGGAATTCTATCAGACATTTCAAGAAGAATTAATACCTATTCTCCTGAAACTGTTCCAAAAAATAGAAATGGAAGGGAAACTTCCAAACTCATTTTATGAGGCCAGCATTACCTTGATCCCAAAATCAGACAAAGACCCCATCAAAAAAGAGAATTACAGACCAATATCCTTGATGAACATGGATGCAAAAATTCTCACCAAAATACTAGCCAATAGGATCCAACAGTACATTAAAAGGATTATTCACCACGACCAAGTGGGATTTATTCCTGGGCTGCAAGGCTGGTTCAACATCCGCAAATCAATCAATGTGATACAATACATTAACAAAAGAAAGAGCAAGAATCATATGATCCTCTCAATAGATGCAGAAAAAGCATTTGACAAAGTACAACATCCTTTCTTGATCAAAACTCTTCAGAGTATAGGGATAGAGGGTACATACCTCAATATCATAAAAGCCATCTATGAAAAACCTACAGCGAATATCACTCTCAATGGAGAAAGGCTGAGAGCTTTCCCCCTAAGGTCAGGAACGCGGCAGGGATGTCCACTATCACCACTGCTATTCAACATAGTATTAGAAGTCCTAGCCACAGCAATCAGACAACAAAAAGAAATCAAAGGCATCCAAATCGGCAAAGAGGAAGTCAAACTCTCACTCTTTGCAGATGATATGATACTGTATGTGGAAAACCCAAGGGACTCCACCCCAAAACTGCTAGAACTCATACAGGAATTCAGTAAAGTAGCAGGATATAAAATCAATGCACAGAAATCAGTGGCATTCCTATACACCAACAACAAGACAGAAGAGAGACAAATCAAGGAGTCGATCCCATTTACAATTGCACCCAAAACCATTAGATACCTAGGAATAAATCTAACCAAAGAGGCAAAGGATCTGTACTCAGAAAACTATAAAATACTCATGAAAGAAATTGAAGAAGACACAAAGAAATGGAAAAACGTTCCATGCTCATGGATTGGGAGAATCAACATTGTGAAGATGTCAATGCTACCTAGAGCAATCTACACATTCAATGCAATCCCCATCAAAATACCATCCACTTTTTTCAAAGAAATGGCACAAATAATCCTAAAATTTGTATGGAACCAGAAGAGACCCAGAATAACCAGAGGAATACTGAAAAAGAAAAGCAAAGCTGGCGGCATCACAATTCCGGACTTCCAGCTCTATTACAAAGCTGTCATCATCAAGACAGTATGGTACTGGCACAAAAACAGACACATAGATCAATGGAACAGAATCGAGAGCCCAGAAATGGACCCTCAACTCTATGGTCAACTTATCTTTGACAAAGCAGGAAAGAATGTCCAATGGCAAAAAGACAGTCTCTTCAACAAATGGTGTTGGGAAAATTGGACAGCCACATGCAGAAGAATGAAACTGGACCATTTCCTTACACCACACACAAAAATAGACTCCAAATGGTTGAAAGACCTAAACGTGAGACAGGAGTCCATCCAAATCCTAAAGGAGAACACAGGTAGCAACCTTTTCGACCTTAGCCGCAGCAACTTCTTCCTAGAAACATCGCCAAAGGCAAGGGAAGCCAGGGCAAAAATGAACTATTGGGATTTCATCAAGATAAAAAGCTTTTGCACAGCAAAAGAAACAGTCCACAAAACCAAAAGACAACCGACAGAATGGGAGAAAATATTTGCAAATGACATATCAGATAAAGGGCTAGTATCCAAAATCTATAAAGAACTTATCAAACTCAACACCCAAAGAACAAATAATCCAATCAAGAAATGGGCAGAAGACATGAACAGACATTTCTCCAAAGAAGACATCCAAATGGCCAACAGGCACATGAAAAAGTGCTCAACATCGCTCAGCATCAGGGAAATCCAAATCAAAACCTCAATGAGATACCACCTCACACCCGTCAGAATGGCTAAAATTAACAAGTCAGGGAACGACAGATGTTGGCGGGGATGTGGAGAAAGGGGAACCCTCCTACACTGTTGGTGGGAATGCAAGCTGGTGCAACCCCTCTGGAAAACAGTATGGAGGTTCCTCAAACAGTTGAAATTAGAGCTACCGTTCGATCCAGCAATTGCACTACTGGGTATTTACAACAAAGACACAAATGTAGGGACCCGAAGGGGTATGTGTACCCCAATGTTTATAGCGGCAATGTCCACCATAGCCAAACTGTGGAAAGAGCCAAGATGCCCATCGACAGATGAATGGATAAAGAAGATGTGGTATATATACACAATGGAATATTATGCAGCCATCAAAAGGAATGAGATCTTGCCATTTGCAACGACGTGGATAGAACTGGAGGGTGTTATGTTGAGTGAAATAAGTCAATCAGAGAAAGACATGTATCACATGACCTCACTGATATGAGGAATTCTTAATCTCAGGAAACAAACTGAGTGTTACTGGAGTGGTTGGGGGTGGGAGGGATGGGGTGGCTGGGTGATAGACATTGGGGAGAGTATGTGCTACGGTGAGTGCTGTGAATTGTGCAAGACTGTTGAATCACAGTTCTGTACTTCTGAAACAAATAACGCAACATATTTTAAGAAAAAAGAAAAAGAAGAAGATAACAGGAGAGGAAGAAAAGGGGAGTATGTCAGAGGGGGAGACGAACCATGAGAGATGATGGACTCTGAAAAACAAACTGAGGGTTCTAGAGGGGAGGGGGTAGGGGGATGGGTTAGCCTGGTGATGGGTATTGAGGAGGGCACGTTCTGCATGGAGCACTGGGTGTTATGAACAAACAATGAATCATGGAACACTGCACCAAAAACTAATGATGTAAGATATGGTGATTAACATAACAATAAATAAAATAAAAAAAAAAAAGATTTCTTAAATTCCTGAAGTGATATTTTGAACTTGGTAAAATATCCAAGTTCTCTATTTAATCTTTTTGTCCAAATCTGGGAGAAATGATAGAGGCAAAGATCCAGCACCTTTCCTTCATGCCCCAGCCTAGGATTCAGACTTCCAAGAAGGTTGTATGTTATTCTCTTTTTTAAATCCTGCAGCATTTAAGACAAATTGGTTACTCAACATGTACTATCTAATATCATCTTCATCCTCATTATTATTATTATATTGAATGTCCAAAGCATTTTGAAGGAAGAATAATTACCTTATTTTATCTTCACAACATGAAAATACAGTAGGCATTATCACTGATGATATTTAAAATATTTAACATTGGTAACCACATGGCACCAACTGATCAGTAAAGGCCAGATGACTGAGAGTGTTGCAACTTATAGACCTACTTGTTCACTGCAGCTGAGGATCGATCCTGTTATCCACTTCCATTTTATAGATGAGGAAAGGAAGGATAGAAGTATCGTGACTTGAGACCCCCAGTCAGATTCTTCTGATCCAAAGTCCACAGCCCTTTCCACTAAATACAGTCACATATAAGATGTTTGCCTTTGAAAATAATATGTACTGTTATTTTTTATCAGATCTAAAAACTTGTATATGTATAGAAATGCATATAGAAATAGAAATAATAGAAAATATTGAAAAAATAGAAAAGTTTAAAAAGTAACTTATTTAAATTTTAGGGAAAAATGCTGCTGTCAATTTTTTATGTTGTTTTGAATCTTTTCATGAATTTTTATTGATTTCTACAATTGTTCACTTACAAATTGTTTTTTCTTTTTTGTTTAATACTGTAAATGTGTATATCTTGCCAATCACAGCAAAGTTTGAGCATTTTTTATATGTCAATTCTAATGGAGTCTTAATATCCAACATAGGAGAAAACATAGTATATTTACCTTTTACTTTTCTTTTTGATTGGACAAATATGATTTTTTTTTAATTTATGGATAATACAAATGAATCTTCAATGAACATTCATGAACATGATCCTCTGTCTATACTTCAAATTATTTCCTAGGATTGTTTTTATAAGTCATAATAATAAGTTAAAGATTAGGAATATTTTAAGGTTCTTGCTGTACATTCCAAAATTGATCTATAAAGAATTTGAGTCGATTTATATGCCTTCTCACATTGTGTTGTTGTGCCTTATGTTATGCATTTTACATACTTAATAAATATGCTATAGATCACCTTGTTAATAGAATTAAATACAAACTAAAAAAAAAAAGAAAAAGAGAAAAAGAAAAATTCAAAAATAATAAAAAAATAGCAGTTAAAAAAAATAACTTTGAAAGACTAATGAATCATGGTAAAAAAGCCATGAATTCTATGTGCACTATTCCCCTGGTGCTGGAGTTCTGCCATTCTCTCTGATCAGTAAACTTGGTCTTGGGGGGCTGTTCGTGCTGATCTTCTCGGGGAGGGGCCTGCTGCCGCGGTTCCCAAATGTCTATGCCGGAGGCGGAATTGCCCCGCCCTTGTCGGTCGGGCTAAGCAAGCTGCTGGGGTTTGCTCTCGGAAGCTTTTTGTTCCCTGCAAGCTCTGGGTACAGCTTTGGAGGACAAGAGTGAAAATGGTGGCCTCCCAATCTCTGCCCAGAGTAGCCGAGAACTCGGGGCCCCACTCCTCAGTGAGCCCCCAGAGAAAAGCAGTCAGTCACTCCTGTCAACCCGGTCTCTGGCTGCATTCTGCACTCACCCAGCCTGTGACCGAGCGTTTCTATCTCTGGCACCCAACTTGGTGTGGAGTCTCCAAACCCAGCAGATCCCTGCGGTGTGCTCCCGCACCGCTCCTTCCAGGGGAGGAAGGGGAGTCTCACTGGATCTGCCGCTTTTTGGGTCCCTGCTGGAGGAGCAGTGGCCCGACTGTGTCGCTGATCACGGTTTATGGCAACCCCGAGCTGAGAGCCCACGCCTTGGCTCCGTCTCTGCAGCTGGCTTCCCTGCTCCGATACCAGGGAGCTCTGCTACACTCAGGCACTCCCAGTCTTTCTGTGACCACGAGGGTCCTGAGAGCACACTGTCCCGCGAGGGTTCCACCCCCAGCTTAGCCACTGGAGTGACATCCCTCAGCGGAGCTGACTTCTAAAAGTTCCAATTTTGTGCTCCCCGGCTCTATCACTTGCCAGAAGTGGCCAACGGAGGTCCCCTCCCCCGCTATCTTCCCAAATATCACCTCGGATTCACTTCTCCGCATGTCCTACCTTCCAGAAAGTAGTCGCTTTTCTGTTCAGAGAGTTGTTGCTATTCTTTTCTTCGATCTCCTGTTGAGTTCATAGGTGTTCAGAATGGTTTGATCCCGATTCAGCTGAATTCCTGAGACCAGACAAAATCCAGGTCTCCTACTCCTCCGCCATCTTGCTCCACCCCTCCAATTCATTCTTTTTTTAAAAAGATTTTTATTTATTTTAGAGAGAGAACACACACGTGTTTGCGTGCATGAGTGTGAGCAGTGGGAGAGGAAAGGAAGGGGAAAGAATCTCAAACAGACTCCACATGTGTACGCTCCAGAAGCTTGAGCCCAAAGCAGGACTGAATCTCCCCACCCTGAGATCATGACATGAGCAGAAACCAAGAGTCAGATGCTTAACTGACTGAGCCACCAGGTCACCCCTCAATTCATTCTTAGTACTCAACATTTTCTTCTCCCCTTAAACTGTATGTAACCAAGGGTCCAGGTTAAGTCCCATCTCTTGTAAAAAATTAAACAACAAAAAAAAAAACAGAAAAATGCAAAAAAGCATGGGTTCTGAGATCAGACAGATCAAGACTTGAGATCCTTCCTGAGTCTCCTATTCTTTACTCATAAAATGGGAATTTATACCTATGTTGCATGGTTGTTGTGAGAATTAAGTGAGATAATGCATGGCATTAAGCATATTATATAGTGAATAAATGGACACCATTATTTGTTAAGCGGGGCTATTAAATACATAAGCTTCTATAGTGAGCAACACTTTTCCAATTATACAAACAAAAGAAATTCCAATATAAACCCAGGATATATATTCATATACTCATCCGATAAACATGAAAGAGGTAATTTAGTTCAATGATTAGAAACTACCCTGCAGGTAATCTGCTTGGGTTTAAATTCACATAACTATTTACTAGTTATGGGACTTTAAGTCCTTTAGTCTCTTATGCAACAATTTCCCTATCTGTAAAGTGGTAATAATAAGTAACTCTCCCACAGAATTGTTGTCATAATTGAGTTAATGTGTATAAGGCAGTCTGAAGAGTGTGTTGGAAACAGTAAGTAGTACTATGTAAAGGGATGTTGTTATTATCATCTTTATCATCATCATTCAGTCAGCTTGTATGATATATTAAGCACTGGGCTGGATACAGTGGTAAACTAAAACTCATGGGGTGATGGGCTAAGATCTAAAGGATAAACAGGAGTGAATTAGGGGAGAAAGGGAAGGAGGGGGAACACAAGAGGCTGAGTGACAATGACACTTCTTCTAGTGATAGAAAGAGTGGAAAAGTGTGAAGGGCTGAAATCACATCCAGGAAGCTGGAGCTGGGCAGGAGTGTGACACAGATGAGGCCCGAGAGGCAGGTGGGGCAGATTAAGGGATTTTGCAGGTTACCTGGTGTCAATTTGTCTTCTTCCTATGTGCAGAGGCCACTGAAAGGTGAAATAATTGTGTTTCCAGTTCAAAAAGAGCAGTGGGTCAGAAGAACAGACAGGAAGGAGGAAAGAGTGGATGGGGTGAGCTGCTTGGGAGGTTATTTCATAATATAAACAAGGACAAATGGTGGCATGCGCTAAGTTGATGATGAAGACAGAGAAACGTAAACGAGTTTGAGACATTAGGAGACGTAATTAACAGGGTTTGTATGGAGCTGAAGCAAAGGGCATCGCCAAGAGTGACTTCCAGGTTCCTGGCTTATGTATCTGGGCAGACCCTGCTGCTCAGTGAGACCAACAATGGATGCTGTCTAGGCCAGAAATATATTGTCCCACCAGATAGCCACATATTTGCCTAATGGGCGATGAGCATGGTGTATTTGTTCCTGTTAAGACAGGCCAGGGAAACCCCAGTAGCCTGCACCTGAATATTCTGTCTGCTCCCTTGGTACTATAGGAATGCACCCTGTCTGATTTGTGGCTTCTCTAAGTCCAGGTCAGGGTTCCACCCCCTGGAGTTCATTATTTTTATGATTACTTACAAACTCCCAGGAACTGGGGAAAGAAATGGGACAGGAATTGTTTCTAAGACTATGTTACTATTCAGCAACCGACTTCAGTCATTCTTGCAAGTCATTAATCATATTGTCTCAGATATTCTCTTTGGAACAAAAAGCTGAACAGTAAATAAGACAGTCTGCATTAAACACACACATAGGAAAACAAAACTTTCCCCCTTTCTACTCTCTCTAGTCCCACCTTCCTACTCCCCTACTTTCTCACTCTTCTTAAGATTTTGTCAACAATGGAGTAATATCACTACAAGAACGCATATAATGAGACCCCAAAGCTTGCAATTAATAAAATAGGAATGCTCACACTAAAACAACCTCAAAAGTGATCCTATCTGCTATTTTTTAAATTTATGACATGTCCTACTAGTGTTTTTTAAATCACATTAAAAACAGCATTTTAAAAAATAAAATGGAAATCAGTACTGTTTCTTAAAACTTCCATTTCAGTTGGAAGGCATGTGAGCACTGGGTTGCCCTATACAATAAATGACTAATCAGGAGTACAACCAAAAAGAGTTTGAAACTCACTGACCTCATCCAATCTTCTTATTTTACAAATGGCAAAACTGAGGTTGAGGAACTATGAGGGGTTCTTCCAGGTCCAACATATCAGGAAGAGGCAGAGCTAGGAATAAAACCCTACCACCTAATTCCATGATTCCTCCCTTTATATCACATTGTCTTCCTTTAGCTGCACCTTCTCTCCCTTTGTAATTAAGTTCCATTGAGGATGAGTAAAACTTGAGGGGATCCCTAAGTGGGTTTGCCCATGAGGAATTAAAAGCCTTGAAAAGAATTAATTAAATCAACTCTGAGAAAAAGTGAATAGCAAGAAGTTGTGAGTTATGGTAAGGTTCTCTCATGCCAGCATAAAAGGAGTATCCGTAGAAACCAATAACATTGGTCAAAAATAGAAAAGCAAAGGGTTTTATTATAACTTAAGTGTAAATTATAAAAGGAATTTAAATTTAAAACAGAAAGCCAGAAGTACCGGACATATAAGATGCATATCCTTTAAATGAACATTTTAGGGAATCTGTGTGTAATACTGGAGCACCCAGATGAAAGAGGAAAACAATCATTGCCTTTGTGCAGTGTGGTCAATCCTCTGGGTGACTGACTGGGTCTTTCACTTTTCTTCCCAATTTTAAGGGTCACAGCACAGGCATGGGTATAATGCCAGTGGCTGATTAAAGCAGGTCACAATCTGTCTGGGAGAGTTTCTGTGCCATCCTTCATAGGGACAGGGACCAGACAAGATGACCTCTCTTGTTGCCTTCCAATTAATTCAATCAGGCTCTGCTTCTGTCAGACATCTTCACGGATGCAGACCGTCTACTCATTCCAAGTCCTCACCAGGAATCAGTAAACAGAGAGGCTGCAGACTGCATTTAATGAATCAGCAGGATTCATCTTTCAGTCATCATTTTTGATTTGCAACTTCTTTCTCAATATTATTTTCTCAATAATCTGAAACTTCATGAAGGACAGGGGCTTAGATCTGCCTCCTCTGAGGACCCACTGGTCCTACCATGGTGCCCAAATCTGTCTTAGGTTAATATCAATGTTTGTTAAACCAATTTGAACTGAGTTTCATTCCAAAGAAGGACACATCAATAAGATAATTCCAATTAGCTGTGCATAAAGCCACTATCCTTTTTCTTTAATATTTTATGAAGTGCCACTCCAAGAAACTATATGGGATATAATAAAGTACAACTGGGAAAACTTTTTTCAAATAAACCAAAGCTATGCCTTCTATTTTTATGTTCAAATAAATGTACATAAAAGGTAGGGTCAGTAAGGGTGTTTTGCTTCTTGCTTCTCTTCACATGGACTGGTAGGATAATTTCCATAATAGAGGAAACAGACCATCTGAGACTAACCACATTAGACAGTGTTAAAACAACAGATCCAAGATGAGGTAAGTGCTCATTTCAAACCCCTCATAAATCCAGGAACCCGTGGCTGTATTTCATCACTCCCGAAACAACAGAACATCAGTATTCATTAAGCAGAACTCCTACACACTGTTGCCTCAGATCAAAAATTGTAGCTTTTACTAGAAACTTACCTTACAATGGAAAAGGAATAGATCTATTTGTCATGTCTTTTTTTTTTAAATCTAACTAATATAAACTGTAATGTCCTTCAACATTACATATAAACTAAATTATAACTCATGATTTAGTGTGAGTCCTCTCTATACCTAGAAAACTTTCCAGGACAAAAGTGGAATTCTGGCCCTGTGAGGAGCAAATTAACCACCAAGGGTCTCTTTGGCAACAAGCCCTGGTTTCACCTTGAGAGATGGAACATGACCTATTGGGATCTCTCATTATTACCCCTGTATGCAAATAACAAAAAAAATTTTTTTTGAAAATATTTTCTTCTTTAAACTTTCAGTGCATGCAAATGCAAAAAATAATTGAAAATATTTTCATCTTTAAACTTTTCTTGCATGCTCTGAATATCAAAACACATTTTGTGAGAAAAATTATAAATAGAAATTTGATATATTTAGAACCAAAGTGAAAATCATAGCCTGAGATGCACTTTAAATTTAGTTCTAACAAATCTGCTTTTTGGATTCTGTTCTCAGTGGTTTATTTTTACTCCCCAAATTATGTTACTACCATCAAGGACTTGGATAGAAACAGGGAGTTATGATAAAGGAAACATTTAGACATAATGGCTCAAGTGTACAAATGTTCATAAACAGCCTTCTTTTTAGAAGCTGAGAGGAAGAGACCTAACATTTATTGGATCTTTTATGAGCCAACCACCATGCTAGACAAGCTGGATATGTTTTTACATAATTCTTACAATCACTCAATGAGGCAAGTTATAGTATTCTTCATTATTTTTACTGTAATTTTTTTTTCATAAGAAAACTGAGTCTCTGGTTAAACAGCCTGACCATTGTCCCAAACATAGTAAAGCTGTAAAGCCAAGCCTCCACACTGTATCTTGCTTCCTAGTCTTATTCCAACTGTCTTGCTTTTTCCATTACAAGTCAGGTCTAAACAATAAAAAAGGTGCCCAGATACAACATAATGAATTTAGATTAAGATATAAACCCATTGTCAGACCCTTGGATAGATCTGTCTCATTTAATAGGACTGCTCTAAGTAAACCTCTAAGTAAACCTGGTAAACCTCTGGCCTTTGACTTTCTATGACAGTCCTGTGTGTTCATCTTCTGTATGAAGTGGCAGCTTTTAATATGTGAGTTTTCTGATCGTCTTTCAATCAAATGTGTTTTGGAATGAGATGGATTCAGGTATGGGAGTCATTTTGGTAAAGCACCCTCCCTTTCAGAGCCCACCTTCTTGGAAGAGCACTTATGCATCTACTCTTTCATTGCCATTCACATCTTGCCTTCTATTTGTCTTCTAGCCCAACCACACATCAAGACTCTCTGGGCAGAGACCATTGGTGGTACCTCAGTATTAATTTACCACTTTTTCTGTGGTTTTAGAACTCACGATTTTTAGCAGGCAACTTGGCTGATCAGAATAGACTTCATTTTCCAACCTCCTTTGTATCCAAATATAGCCGCCAATAGGATTGTGAACAAATGTGTAAGGTGGCAACTTGCAGGAACCTTTCTTAAAAGACACGGACGTGTGCACTTTGTCTCTATTGTTTTCATCCTTTCTTCCATCCTGCTACTTAAAAACCAAAGGTGGTAACTGGAGTCCTGCCTTTCATCTGGAACCAGAAGGAATTAGAGTCATACCCTAGAGACAGCAGGGCAGTATTAGAGGCAGAGGTCCCTGAGGCCTGAGTGAAGCAGAGCCACGGCACCATTCCTAGATACCGCCTCTGGACTTTTCCAGACAGAAAAATGAAGTTCCGTCTTGTTGAAACAAGTGTTATTTTCCCTCCCTGTTATTATAGCTGGACATAATCCTAAATGATATACAACCGTGATCTCGTTGTGTCTAAACTCAAGGACAGCAACCTACTTACCACATGTTGAATTTTTATTGTACCAGTCTTTATGAGGTACATGAAACAGTAGGAAAAATATGAAATTTATGATAGAAATCCCTCTATTTACTAGCTCTGTTATCTACGGGACAAGAGTTAACCTCTCTTGGTCTCAGTGTCTTTATCAGTGAATAAGGGGAAAATGACCTCCTACCTCGAGTGCTGTTATAAGCAGTCAATCAAATGGAAACTACAGTGTGTGTCCCTTTTTACAAGACACAAGGAGTTTAGGATTACAGATTTTATACCTATGACTTCAAAATACCTTCCAATCCAAGTACCCCTTTTCTAGCTTCACTTCCTTACTGAATTAATGAATATTCTGACTTTCTTCAAATAAATGAATTGTTGTTCATGGACAATAAGGAGAGCATGTGATGTGATGAGCACTGGGTGTTATATGCAACTAATGAATCATTGAACATTATATCAAAAACTAATGATGTACTATACATTGGCTAATTGAATTTAAATTAAAAAAAAGAAAATACATAAGGAAAACAACCTTTGAAGGCATTCTCTTCTTCATGGTTTCTAAAATCATCTCTGTATCTTATCTGATTTTAAGACAATGTCATTAATGGTCCACAAGAGCAGGGACCATATTTATTTTCATTTGTCATTTTATTTCCATGCACATGGTAACATCTCAATAAATGTTAGTGTCCTCTATCCCAAACTTCTATTACAGTCATTCCCATAGCAAAGGGTCTTTTCCTTGGCCATGAAAAGTTATGAGTTAGGCCCCATCCCTAAAGGTCACTTCCTCTGGCAACCTCCTGTCCTTCACCTCCTAAGTACAAACCTATAGCCAATTATGTCCCTTGATAAAAACTAATTATTCCATTCCACACTCTTATAGCCTAACAATAAGTATAATAAATACACAGACTCAAAAGCTTTCTAAAGTTATTATAATTAGCATGTAAAGACTTTTTGTCAATCAGTTGGATGTGTTGGTCTAATTTAGAAGGTCAGATTAATCTGACAGGGTTTTTGATCTGCATGTCTGCTTTTCATTCTTTTTCTCAGTTAGGTTCACAGACAGAATGGTTTTCAGGGCTGTATCCCTTTCATTTTGTGAACACTATTTTGCTCACAATATCGGCTCTTTCTGCTCCCATAGTTAGGACTATGTCTAACCAAATTAAGAGGCAGACTAAGTTAGTATCCAGTGCCCCCACGCTTCTGCAATTCTAGATCATTTTTCCTCTTTAAATAGCTATCCTTTTAGGGTACCTGGGTGGCTAAGTAGGTAAGTTGGTCAAGCTTCTGACTTTTGGTTTTGGCTTAGATCCGATCTCAGGGTCCTGAGATCGAGCACCCCGTTGGGCTCCATGCTCAGTACAGAGTCTGCTTAAGACTCTCTCTCCCTCTACCCCTCCCTGATTGCGTGCTCTCTCTCTTTAAATACATACATACATATATACATAGCAATCCTTTCTCCTCATCCCTGTCCAACAAGTGCCCAGTTATGGATGAGATAAATTGCTTTGCAAAGAGGTATTAAATGGTTGATAACATTCAAGGTGTTACCACCCCGAGTGTACTTTGTTAACATGTCTTCACATCTTTAATGTAAATCATCAGCAGGTTGTAGGTAGGAAACAATCACCTAATTTAGATGGCCATTTATTTCAATTACCCTAATGAGGATCCTCTTGTTAGATTTCTAGGCATTAACAAAAAGAATGGAGGGAGCAATAATAACTCTAGTCAAATTCTACAGTACTCCTTTTCTATTTGATACTAGTCATTTAAATTAAACATGTAAGCATATTTAACTTAAAAAAAAATCCCCTACATAGTGTTGCTTTAATAAAAATTCTATTTTTCTTCAAAAGTAAAAATTCACTACTAAAAAAATAAGTACAGTAGGGGTACTTGGGTGGCCCAGTTGTTTAAGCATCTGACTTCAGTTCAGGTCATGATCTCAGGGTTCAAGCCCCAGTGGCTTCAGTCTCTATGCTCAGTGGGGAATCTGCTTTTCCCTCTCCTTCTGCTCCTCCCTGCACTTATGTGCACGTGCACACACATGCACGCTCTCTCTCAAATAAATAAATAAATAAATAAATAAATAAATAAATCTTTAAAAAAAAGTACAGAAAAAATATCATCAAGTCAATTACTGTCTTTTCTTCCCAATCTAATTGAAAGAAATACCTTTCAAGATCTTTTATTCCTTCAAAGAAGACATACAGATGGCCAACAGACACATGAAAAGATGCTCAACACCACTCATCATCAGAAAAATACAAATCAAAACCACGATGAGATACCACCTCACAGCTGTCAGAATGGCTAAAATTAACACAGGAAACAACAGATATTAGAATGCAGAGAAAGGGTAACCCTCTTATGCTGTTGGTGGGATTGCAAACTGGTACAGTCACTCTGAAGAACAGTATGGAGGTTCCTCAAAAGGGTAAAAATAGAACTACCCTATGATTCAGCAATTGCACTACTAGGTATTTATCCAAAGGATATAAAAATACAGATTCAAGGGGATACATGCACCCTAGTGTTTACTGCAGCATTATCAACAATAGCTGAACTATGGAAAAAGCCCAAATGTCCATCAACTGATAGATGGATAAAGAAGATGTGGGGGATATATATATATATATAAAATGGAATTTTATTCAGCCATCAAAAAGAATGAAATCTTGCCATTTGTAAACACATGGATAAAGCTAGAGAGTATTACACTAAGCAAAATAAATCAAAGAAAGACAAATACCATATGATTTCATTCATATATGGAATTTAAGAAACAAAACAGATGAACATATAAGGGGAAAAAAGTTTCTCTGTAAGAGAAACTTCATGATAGAGAACAAACTGAGGGTTGCTGGAGGGGTGGTCGGTGGTGAGTGGGTTAAATGGGTGATGGGCATTAAGGAGGGCACTTGTTATGATGAGTATTAGATGTTATATGTAAGTGATGAATCACTAAATTCTTTTCCTGAAACCATTATTACACTATATGTTAACTAACTAGAATTTAAATAAAAATTTGAAAGAAAAAAAGATCTTTTATTCCTATTATATTTACAAAATGATAGAGAATTTTCTATTCTCTTTGATCAATTTTCCAAGTAGTATCTCATCTTCTTTACTAATTAATTTACTATTTAGTGATTTTGCTCTTTTTTAACTTCTTCATAATTATCCCTAGCTTTTATTTGCTGTGTCAAATACTTGCATGCCTTAATAATTTAGTGGATCTTTTAGTTCTGTTTTTGGATATTTGATCTCATCTACTTATTTGTACATCATCATACCCCAATTATGCAACTTCTTCAATTAAGGTAAATCCTACTGAAATATAATTTTTAGTAGCTTCACTAATTTTCAGAGAAATTCCTAAAACTTATTTTGTAATCAATCTCATTCTCTTAGACAAGAGATGTCACTGAAAATCAAATGCAAGTGACAGAGGGGGATATCTCAAACTAATTCTTTCTATTTGAAAGTGTCAGATTAGAAAATGCACTTGCTCTATTTACTTTCTTCAGTAAATCATTGGTCAAATCTACCAAAAACTGCAAAAGTCATCTGAAAAGTGTATACATATTCTATCATTCGAAAAACCCTTTCAGATATCCTTTACATATATTTCATTCCTTGTTCCCAAAACTGTAAATGCTTTTTAACATTTCCTAATGTACTAAACTGCGTCTTCCTGCATATTCTCCCTATTTCAAAGACATTCAAATGTTCCCTATGCCCTAGAATGGGGAAAAATTGTCTTATCCACACCTGTTGCAATGATAAAATAAGATACAATTACATTAAAGGACATGAAGAATGAATTCTATTTTACCCTTCAAATGGCCTTTATCATAACTTAAGAGTTAAGCATAAAATTAGTAGCAAACCAAGAAAGCATTTCGACTAATTAGACCTAGAGTCTAGGAGATGAATTCACAGATTATGTCTGCGAGACAGCAATCAGGTCGATTCGGTCAATTTAAAACAACAACAAAAAATAAATAAATCAACTCAGAGACAGAAAAAAAAACCTGCCAATAGTTTTCCTTTTCAGCTAATGTAAATGCAGGCTTCAAGATAAGCTGTTCTTCACATAGAAATAGAATTCATATTGTCCAGATTATATTCGAAATCTTGCAACATATGGCATTCTAACTTTGAAACAGCCTTTTCTGAACTAGCTATACGATCAAGAAAGAGGGAGAAGTAGAAGAGCATCAAACGTGGTTCAAATGACTATAGACAGGAAAACAAAAATGTTTTGTTTCTAGTATATATTTAGTTTTTCTACAATACGACTTAGAGCATACAATAAGATAATCACTATAAACATCTTACATACATTGCACTTGGTTTGCATTTCCTGCTTCCCAGAAGCCATACTGAAATCTAAGATAGCCTAATAATATTCAAAAGACTAGCAACAACAAAAAATGGCAATGAACACAATAACAGACTAATTACCATTCAGCGGGGAGAACAATGGAAGCATTTTTTTTTTTTTTTGCTAGCTGTAATCAGTTTATAATTGTGGCCCTGCAAACACGGCAACACAGAAAGAAACAGCAAGAATCTCCCAGTCAGCTTCCATGTTAGAAATGGAAGGGATCTGCAAGCTTTTTATCTGCACTGTGCTGACAGACAATGGGGACTTCCCAGTTCTTAGGGGGCTGCTCCCTTCATCAGCACCCGCATCCGGGACCAGGTGTACAGGCTAATATTCCACCGAAGCTAATTTCTTTTTTTAAATGTTAAAATCTCATAGAGTGGGCTTAAAATATAAACAACTAAAACTAAGCATCAGGAGAAAGTACCTTCTTATTTATAATGAATAAGAAGCCTAAAGAGATATGAACATATGAAAAATGCTCTAAACTATGTGGATATTATCTGATATCATGACTTGTTTAAATGATTTCATTTAGTGGAGTAGAAAGTATGAGTTGCTTTCTGCTACTCCAGCCATTTACATTTTCTATATAGTAACTTTCTAGAGAAGATCTGCTATATAGATTATGTCACACAGACTCAGATCAATTTATTGGGAAAAGGAGAAAGATGAAGACTCCCTTTTAATTTATTGAAGGAGTTGAATAGCTAACCTGTTTTCTAGCTTACAGCTTGGAGTATGGAATTCACTATGCATATGAGCACATCCTTAAAGACATTGTTCATGATATTCTACCTTTAAAAAAAATTAGATCACTGGCAAAATCAAAGTGTATACTGAAATCTATTTTTATTTAATAAATATGGAAACACTGTCCTTCCTAAGGAGAAATCTAGCTTTATGTAGCTTCATAAAGATGCAATAGGTAATACATCCAGTCACACCAGCATTTTAAATTAAATGTTGGGTATTTGGCTTTGCATTAGCATCTATTCATATAGTGGTACTAGTCATCGTATTAAAAAGTATCAGCATTTTATTTAAAAGATTGTTTTTTTCATTAAAAATTCTGATTATAAGTCCTAGAAGTGAATAAGCTCTATTTTCAGATGGTTGTGCCAAGGCAATCAGAGGGTGAAGAGAAATTTGCCAAGTCAGAGACCACCTCCGGAGCCAGGGCTGCACTAATGGTTGCAGGAACATATGGTAAGAATGGTCCAGAGTCCAAACAGGTGAAGGTGAATGGGGAAGAGCAGCAGTGATGCCCCATAGGTGTAGATGCCGACAGGAAGACAGGAACGACTGGTGACTCGGTGGGTGAGGATCTGGGGCTCTGAGTAGAATGACTTGATATGAATGTCAGGGGCGCCAAGTGCTTTGCTAGACTGCAAAATGTGAGTCAGATGCCTTTCCTGTGGGGAAGTAAGTACAAAATTTGAGATTCTCATTAACTCTTTGAGATCACGAGGGTGCCATTTGATAAATGACAGTGCCAGCATTCTAACAGGAGCTCAGGCATCTGTTGGAATAAATGTGCATCCTAAAGTGCCCGGCTTCTTAATGTTGGGTGTTACCCCTACCCAAAGGATGTATCTGAGTAACAACGATGCCTACATCTCAAACAGTTATTACATTAAAGACAGAGAGAAGCAGAGAGAGAGAGAGACAGAGAAAGAGAGAGATTGATCTATTCAGGCACAGCAAACAGTTCTTAAGAAAACTACGTTACTAGGTTCCTCTAAAAAAAATACTTAATTTGAGATGTCATGTTTAGATAACTGAGTATCTTCACTTGCTACCAGCTTTGTCTACATTTTCTTTGACTTGCTTTCACAAAACAGACCTTTTTTAGAGTTATTCTTATCTTTCTACCTTCTGTTTTTAATGCAAAGCATTGACTGTATTGTTTCATATGAAGCAGCTTTCCCAAACCAGTCTTTTTTCAAGTACTGCCATAACGAGGGAGGCTGCCAGCTCAAGGTGGTTAACTCAACGTTGAGTTCTGCATACATTCAATTCAAGCACAGAATCAAGGAAGAGGCATCCTCTCTTCTTCTTGCTTAGGAGCTATAGGGGAGAAACCCCAACTTGTAATATCTACAGTCAGTTCACAGCATCATGTTGAAAAGCATAGACTGAAATGATCTTTCAAACTGTTTTGCTCATAATTGTCATTTGTTGCCATCAGGTGAAAAAGAGTCCCTTGGGTACAGCTCATGGGTGAAAGAACCATAGGGGTGGTTAACTGAATGCCACGAAGAAAAAATAAAAGACTCTAAGATAGATAAATATCAATTTTAATCAGGCTATCAATCACTATGCTGAAATTGAACATGTAACTGCAGGGAAACAGTTTCTTTGGAAAGATGGAGAGATGGAGACCAAGACACCGAATGGGCACACCTGAGGATTCTGTGTTCTTTCTCGATGTGGAAACAGGCTTGTTGATGCTGGCTTTACTTCGGAAATGAGGAGTGCCTCGTTTGTAAATATCCTTTCAAAGCAAACTTGTACATGATAAGTGAAACATTTGCAGAGTGGTGATTTTAAAGATCTGTGTGGAAAATTCTATTTTTTCCAGTATCTGGCAGTATGGTGCTCTGGAGGGCCAGGTTCATGGCCCACAGTGAGCTCCTCTGCATCAAGTAACTGGGAAAGGCCAGAAGGAGGATCTCAGGCTGTTCCAGGCCTGGGGGCCTCTCCACATCTGATCTTGATGGAAATTTAAGAGCGGTTGTGTTCTCTTTTAATCAATATCTACTGCCCCTGGAAGCCCAAAGTTACCAAAGCAATGCTTAAACCGTTGGTTTATAATGTATGGTCCCTGGACCCCAGCTGCAGCATCCCCCTGTCAGGGAAGATAATAGAAAAGTAAATTCTCCAGTTTCAGCCCAGTTATGTGGAATCAGAAACTCCGGGCTCTGCCCAGCAATCTGTGTTTTAGCAAAGTTGATTTTGATTCACTGAAAAGTCAGAGCCACTGGTTTAAACTGTAAGCATTTAAACGCAATTATTCTATGTTACTCTCCGCTTTAATCGTTAATTAATCCGAACCTGATTGTCGCCCCCTGACTTTACTAGCACAGCCCTTACATTTCAAGCAGTTTCAACCTCAAACAATCGGTTCTAGGAAATAAGGCCATTTTTCTGATTTTTCTTTTTTTTTTTTTTTTTAAGCCCCGTATGTAAGTTATCAGATGATGTTTCCGTTCCAGCCACGGATAGTATATTCATTCTGTCTGAGCCATTTCAGCGACTGATGGAAACGGAACAATATCCAGCAACTGTCAATGTGATGTCTGGTCACAGCCTGAGCCCACTTTTTCTTTGGCCTTTTCTGCACTGCCCCTTGGCCACAGAAGATGCAAGTTCTTTCCTTGTTGCTCATTCTCTCGTCTTCTTCCCTACTGAGGTCCACTCCATAGAATTTACATCACTTCTTCCCTGCAATATCATCGGAAACTACAGAACACTCTCTCATGTTCCTGCTTATCTGCCTGTACCCATTTTGCCTCCCAGAAACAGAAGGAAGCTGGGAAGAGTGTGCTGTACATGATCACGTTACGTGAAGCTTTGTTGTGGTGATTTTCCTACAAGTTAGCTTTTAAACCCCTACTTGACTATTTGTTTCCTCTTTCTACTTGTGAAAAAAAGTGTTCTCTTTTTCTACTTCTTTTCTGATCAATACTTTAAAAATTAAAATAACAGTTTCCTTGGCAACAGCTACCCACTGCCCTTTTATATTCTTTTCCCTCGTTTGGTTTGTTCTAATAATCTGATAGAGTGGAAAGGTCACTGCAGGTGAGAAGGACTGCATTCAAGGGACAATTCTAGCACTTAGAGACTTATCAGCACTTGCCATTTCAAACTCTGATCTGAAAAACAGGATTAATAATGACCTCTGTCCTGTATACTCCATATAACTCTTGAGAAGACCAAATTAAAAAAAAAGTGTATGTAAAGTCATTGTGAACATTATAAAGAGCTGTGTAAACTGGAGTTACTAGCATCAGCGAGAGAACTTAACAGACTCCAAGTGAAAGCTAACAGAACTAGGACCCAAAAGCTATCACAAGTCCCCTTAGAATAACAGTAGCCTTTTATTTTTTCAACAGTTATTTATTTAATTATTTATTTATTTTTAAGATTTTATTTATTAATTTGAGAGAGAGAGAGAATGAGAGAGAGAACACGAGAAGGGGGAGGGTCAGAGGGAGAAGCAGGCTCCCAAGGAGCAGGGAGCCCGATGCGGGACTCGATCCCGGGACTCCGGGATCATGACCTGAGCCGAAGGCCGTCGCTCGGCCAACTGAGCCACCCAGGCGCCCCAACAGTGGCCTTTTAATCTCTAGAGTTTTCAGAATGCCACAATTTAGACAGGTTGAGCCAACTGACTAGCTAGTAAGTGTTTGTAATAAAAAGCAATTAGTAACTGTTCAGTTTGCTGAAATAGTTCAAAATAGAGAAACTTGGAAAATATAACCTAAGATATCTCCATATTTGTAGGAATGCTGGAACAAAAGGTGTCAACCTGCTAAAGACCACACTACCTAAAAGAACCATGCAAAGGGATGTGGGGTCTATCCTATACGAAAATGTTTACTAACATAAAATAGGTTTTGAGGTTAATTGATAATGCATTAATAGATTGGAGGGGAGAAATCATTCCCATAAGGAATTATTTTGGATCATTAACAGCAGTATAGATTCCATCAGTTTAAATAGTCCTTGAAAATAAAGCATAATATTTACTTCCCTGGGTTTTCAGTAAGTCTTAGGAAAAAATATCAATTTGGAACTCAGAAATCACCAAAACAAAGAAGCTGAAATAAGACAGAATGTCTTTGCTCTTTTATTACTGAAACTACCTAAGAAAAAAAAAAAAAATAGCCCTTGGCACTAGCAGTGTTAATTATCTACATTATCTTTCCTTGTATATAATCTTGAAAATATCAGCCCATTAACCTTGTAGAATGCATTTTCATAGATACTTTGCTCAGCATGAGCTTACAACCAATCCCAAATTGTTCGTGTCAATTCCTTAGGTTCAGTGTCACCTAAGGTCATTTTTTTTTCAGTTACCAAAGATTAGAGTCCTTTAGCGAAGCACAGTCCTTAAGGTTAATGTAATGTCATCACAAAGACCTATTTGTTCTCCAGTTCAGAAGATAAATGTTTTTTATTTGTTACATAAGAAATGATAGCAAACAACAGAACACAATTCACATTTATTTTTATTTTTCTTCTGAGAAACATCTTTCTAATCCATATCATTTATTCTAATATATAAATATAAAGAGTGCTCATTTGTAACCAGTGTATTATGCTTCACCCTGAAACTTTGTTATTCTGAGATTTTTCTAAAAATTAAAAAAAAAAACATTATGCTCTTACATTAAGAAAAAGAATGCTAATATATCCTTAGACAGCATTTCTCAATGTATGGTCCATAAACCACCTGCAGCAGAACTAGTTAGGATACTTGTTAAAGTATCTCAACTCCATCCTAGTGAACCAGACTGGAAGGTAATTGAGAAGATGCATTTTCACAAATATTGCTGTTCACTCCTATTCACACTACTGTCTACGAAACACTGTTCATTTTAGCCAATAGTTCCCAAGACTTATTATGCTCACCTGGAGAATGTATAAAAACGCCAGTGGCCAGACTTCACTCCAGACCCATTAACTCAGCATTTATGGACTTTCAGTAAGGTTGCCAGATGAACGATAGGACATGCTTATTTAATAAACTTATACAAAAGAACCATTTGTTGTTTAACTGAAATTTAAATTTAACAGGGTATCTTGTATTTTTGTTTATTAAATCTGTCAGCCCAAGTGATGGAACCCAGGCAAAAGAATTTTTAAAATTTCCCTCTGTGTCAACTGAGCAGTTGAGGTTGAAAACAACTGATTGTAAACCAAGGCTCTAAAGACATTGTAATATAGAACCACAGAAACACTCAGACAATAGGGGCAGAGTTGAGATAATCCAGCTCAAAAGCAGGCAAACTAAGGATGGATCTGTTCCACCTTGACTCTTACTCGTTTTCTCGAAAATTTCACAGGAATTGACTAATTTTAAATTAGGTACATAATAAATGAAAGGCATCAACATAAGACTTAGGTTTTATTTATAAAACAATCTATCTTTTTAAAATGAAATATCCTCTAAGAAAACACTTAGAAAATATTAAATAAAATGAGGGCCCCTAAAACTTGGTTTCCACGGTCAGCTAAACTCTTTCATACTTCGTAAATTGGCTTCTGCAGTCACACACCCCTCTCTGGATCCCCAGGATTCCCAGCGGGAGGGAAGTCATAAATAACAGCCACACTCTCAATGAATGATACCACTCTTCACCTTGGAGTGTTTATAAAGCCACAGAAAATTAATGCCATTTTCTCCTCAAGAAAAAGCTGGGAGCCTTTAGACATTGCTCAATTGTCCAAATGAATGGGGATACAGATGGAATAAACCAAGATACAAAATTATCCACGGTTTACACAGTGAGGAAAAGATGAAGGTTAATATAGCTGTGAAGTTGGAACAATAAAAGCTGATAAATAACAGCCCCCAAATCTCTGGAAAGGTGGAATTCCTTCATTACAGTCACTCTAAATTTAAAACGCCAACATAATCTACAAATAACAATTTAAAATAAAATAAAATGATGAGTATACCACAATTAACATGATAACATTCTTTTCAAATATTTTAATTTGCAAGTTTTTTCAACACGAATGAGTTAAGATTTTAAAGATGGAAATTTACACAAAGTTGAATTCTAATCAGATAACTGCTTTGAGGGGCTAAGTAAATTTTAGCAGACTATATCTTTGTTATATACCTTTGTAAATGAAGGAAGACTTTGCCAAATGGATCAGTGGGAAGGCATATGATCATTTTAAGCTTTTTTTCCTTATAATTTATAAGACTTTGTCTCACATGCCAAATTTCATGGACATGTTCTAAAAAGGTATAGGTCCAGCGAATACTTATCAGTAACCATCTTACTTCCCACAACGAAAACAGAATTTTAAAGTTCTCTTGATATCTGTTAGCACAGCTCCAGATTTGGTAATAATTTACCCATGTCTTCAAAATGTGATGTTTACCAAAGGAGGAAACATAAATGACCAGCAGATGATTGAAATGCTCTTCACTGAATTGGGTCTGTGACAATAATAATATACTGGACAAGCCAGTCACCCCCTCTACCTACAAGTCTCCCAGGATTTGGTGGTATTTACAATGGTGGTATTTAATGTGATCACATATCAAAGCTTCTGGTAAATTATGTCCCACTAATAATTATAGCACAGTGGCTAACAGAAACTTGCTGACTTAGTTTATACACCAAAAAACTGCGTTAAAAAAAAAAACTATATGTAAGATGCCAGCTCTTTGAGGTTCACATTGTGCCTATTTCTCCATTTTGGATCTAGGAGGGCATTAGCATGTTGATCTCTGTGAATGCATAGCATAAAATCAGTTGGCTAAGACACTCCTTTTAAAGTGTTCTTCAAAAATAGTAACTCCCCAATTATATTCATTAACAACAAATAAACATTCAATTCACATTCCAAGAAACATTTTTGGAAGACCAGTTGGGGTAGGGCTCATTTCTACCCTCGGTCCTGCCCTGAGCTCACAATCTTGCCACTCTTCAAGATATACCTTCATGAAAGGAAGTGCTCTGTTCTCTCCTCTTATTGGGAGAGATGAACTGGACATTTTAAAATCACAATTTGTCTACCAAGCAAAAAAGTTCAAATAGAATTGTAGACTGTGGAAAGAGTCATCAAATCTGAAGGTTTCCTACCCCCATACTATTAGTTATTGTTAGAATTGTAGTTCATTAATTCTTGAAATATTCACAGTTCATAATTCTCCTAACTTTTCTATCAATATAAAGGTTAGAATTTAACCAGAGTTACCATGCTAAACCTCTTAATCTTTATAAATACTTCATCTGTGTTGAGAGTAGCATTAGTATTAGTAAAAATGGCTTAAACTGAATGGCCTAAGAACATCATTTGTGATTTATAATTTATTATTTACATCTTTCACATTTAATCTGGAGTTAAAAGTACAATGGCACAGATTCTTAATTTTCAATTATTTATTTTAATATTCAGTCATAAATAACATTCCCAGCTCAATTTAATTTTTTTTTTAAATCACATTTTGGATTCTTCTAAATACCAAGTCATGCTCCATGGTCCATGAATATATTCATGAGGTCTACAGCCAGTGGTGTGCAAATTTATCAATAACTTGCAAGTAACAGAACTGAAAGACTGCTCCAATTTGAAGTCTACTGACAACTCTCTGAAGCTAAAACCTTTCAGTCTATCAAGCATGGATTTATTCATGATTTTTTACCTTAAGAGATTCACGGGAAAAGTGCTGAAAAATTGAAGGTCTAATCATTGGATAAAAACTACTCCTAGAACATGAAATATTATTCCAAAATCCATAACTAGCACTAAGATAGCGTAAAACAACAAAGCAACTCAAAATTTACTCCCCCTTCTCTTCTCCCTTAACACCAACATGAACTTTTGTCTGCCTAAGCCCGATACTATCTCAAGATACATTTTTATGTCCACACTAAAAGTAGGGATAAGGAGATAACAAGAATGACAAGTCTATTTAATACATAAAAGTATATCTTAACATTAATAGCATTTGAAAGAGATTTAGGATTGTCTTCCTTGGGGATAAATTTACATCTCCAAAAAAAGTGTACGAAGAAAATACCTCTATGAGAACAAATGACATCATGACACTCTAAGTTCTGCATTAAAGAATGTCTCAGAATTTTTTTCCAGATTTACACAGTACCAAGTCCACTGTCTTCAACTTGTTATGCATTATATTGAGATTAATATTTTAGAGCATTTTCTCCCATTGTGTAGTGTTTCTCACCTTCATAGATGCAAAGGGAATGGCCAAGGACAAATTCAGAGTGTGTAACTAGGGATAGACATCGGGGAGGGTATGTGCTATGGTGAGCGCTGTGAATTGTGCAAGACTGTTGAATCACAGATCTGTACTTCTGAAACAAATAACGCAACATATTTTAAGAAAAAAGAAAAAGAAGAAGATAACAGGAGAGGAAGAAAAGGGGAGTATGTCAGAGGGGGAGACGAACCATGAGAGATGATGGACTCTGAAAAACAAACTGAGGGTTCTAGAGGGGAGGGGGGGAGGGGGATGGGTTAGCCTGGTGATGGGTATTGAGGAGGGCACGTTCTGCATGGAGCACTGGGTGTTATGAACAAACAATGAATCATGGAACACTGCACCAAAAACTAATGATGTAATATATGGTGATTAACATAACAATTAAAAAATTAAAAAAAATAAAAATAAATAAAAAAAATAAAGGAAAGGGCTTTGGTGTTTGCATCTACCAAGATAGAACAAAGACATCAAGGAAAGTTCCAATGGAGAAAATACAGATCAAGTTACGCTAGTCTGGAAATATAAGGCAAAGGAAAACTGGGTAGAAATATGAACATTTTCCTCTACTTTGGGGAGAGGGGCAGATGTAGTTACTTCTGTCTCATAGACATAGATCAATTCCGTATGTCCCCCATGCCCACACCTAGGATTAATTTGAACGACAAGTTCAAGTTAGAGGTAACTACAAAGATGAGCATCCTGTGCATCAGCAGGGATGATAAAGAGAGCTTTGGCTTTTGAAATATGGCTGTGCTGGCTCCATGTCAACCCTTAGCTCCTGTCTAGTAGCACAACTGAGTGGAGAACAAGGGAAAATAAGCAGTTCACTTCAACAGGACTGTACTTTTACCTAATTGAACTCCTCATATATCCACGTGTGAAGTTGCAGGGCTTATTGGCCCTGTTGCAGAACCAAGGACAGACAACGGGCATCCATACAGAAGGTCAGGGAACTTCAGGAGCCTGGGGCTGTTGAAAAGAACCTGCCCCATAACGTGAGACTGGGAAGGTCCTCCAAGAAGGATCTGTTTTTGACAGACGGAGATGAGAAAGAACAGCAGTGATGGTAACTTGGAGCAATAGTTCATTATGTGTCGTCCTATTGGAGAACATTTAAGAGATTGGTTTGACTGCCTCGGGGAGCTAGAAGAAGTCATCTGGAGAGCCGAAAGTGGTCAACTATACAGAAGGACTAAAATGCCAGAAGAACTAGTTTAGACAATCTAGCCCTTTGCTACCTACCCAAAGTGTAATTGGTCTACCAGAAGCAGCAACACCATATGGAAGCTCACAGAAATGCAGCTTCAGGACCCCCTCAGACCTCTGGAGAATCTGCATTTTGACAAGCTCTGCCTAAGATTCTTGTACACCCTGAGAAATACTGCTCCAGTGTTTAACTGAATCACCTGGGATGCTAAAGCTGAAGGTGAGTGCAGGAATCCCCATTTTCAACAAACATCCTAGGTGAAACAAATAAGAGGACGGCAAATACCAAAGCAGTAGTTTAGGAACATTCATGATGAAGATGAGCAGGATGGATATAAGCATAAAGGGACAAGCAGTAACAATAACAAGGTAGACATGATTATATCCATGCAGTAAGATCAGCCAAACCAAATTAAAACTACCTCTCTGATTCCCAGTTTGGCACACAAGAACGGAGGATGGATAAAGTGTCAAGGAACTCTCCTTGTACTTCGGAAATTCATTCCAAATGTAGCGCCTCCATCCCTTCTTCCTCCTTCCTGGACTGCAGGAGGCATATTCCCCAGGTAGGAGGCACCTTACTCCTGTGCATCAGCAGGGATATTACTAGTAACCTTAGAGTTACTGGTAGCTGAGTTACAGGGAACATTGTCATTTGGTAGGTGTTCCACAACTGTGATTGTTGTTGTAATAAGAATAATTATTACTAATACTTTGGTCACACCTCCTCACCCTATCCAACCTGCTCCCTGTAGGCTGGGTTTCCTTAGCTCAGTGAGACTGAAGAACCTGAGTGAGATAGACCTGAATTTGAGGCAAACCAGCCCAAAGCTGTAGAAGCCAGTCATCTCCTTCCCAGCCCAAGGAGATTTAGAAGCCGAGCCCTGATGTCTCTTCCAAAGACACACCCAGAATTGGAAGAATCATCTCATATGGTACAAAATCAGAAAATAAACACATACTCCTTTTTCAAGTTCAATGACATGGTCATCCTCAAATACAAGCTCTAACTTTCAAAATTGTTTCCGATTATATATTTGTGTGTGTGTGTGTGTGTATTTGTAGATGATGGCATATATATATATTTATATATTTATAGATGATGGTATATATATATATATATATATATATATATATATACATATTTGTAGATGATGGCAATGACGATAATGATGACTAATGCTGCTGAAAATATTCAACCTTACCAAATTACTTGTGGTCCCTTAAAAACCATAAGCTCTACAAATCTCATCATATCCTAATGCATTGCTTTGTACAGACCCAGGAAGGAGACCAGCCTCTGTCATTCATCAAAGCGTCCTTCCTAATGCACTCGAGGTTCCCCTTAGACGTCCCTCATCTGCTCACCAGGCAGGCTTCTTCCTTGCTCCTCTGCTATGAAATCACTGCCTTTGGTAGATTTCCCCCCTGTTTTTCCTATTTAAATATTTGTAAGTGTGATGTAGCCATGCCTCAGTTCATCAATAGTAATTCCTCTTATATTTAAAGACAAAGAAATGTAGAGCATTACTAAGTTAATGTTTCTGTCTCTCTGACTTCATGCCCATTTGTTTCTTTAACTGGCCTCTGAGCTTGCTGTTCACATCATCCCCAAATCTGCCACCAGAGTATAGTTAATACTTGGAGGGCATGACACTTTACAGAATATCCAGCTTTGTGGGATCACTTAAGTGGTGTTCAAGCCAATGATTTGGGGAGAAAAAGTGTTAAATCCTTCTTTCAAATGAACACCAAAATAAATTCTGGATGAATTAGTGATTTTAATGTAAAAAATAAATTTAAGAAAAACAAGAGTGCTAATATAACCTTGATTTGAGGGAGAACTTCTTAAAGCATTATATCAAAGTCAGAAACCTTAAAAGGAGTGATTACCTGAATACAAAACTTGTGAAATGTGAACAAGCCATATTTTATCAGCAGTATTAAATATCTGGGGTGAATATTTGTGACATATGATGAACAAAAGATATAACATCGCATATGGAAAAAGCTGAAATAAAAAGAAAAAAATGAGGAAGGTCTGAAGTAAATTTTTATAAGAAATTTAGTGGCAAAGGTTATGAAAAGATATTCAAAAAGAAATACATTCAGCTAATATGCATATAAAATGTACTCAACCTCACATGTTTCAAACACAATTCAAAGCCACACTTAAAACTATATTATTCACCTATTACTATCCCATTCAATGCTAATGGTGCCATATATAATTTACCTAGCTATATGACCTATAAAAATTTATCTTAGTCAGATATAAGGTTGTTTTTTTATTAAAACAACCAACAATAGGGGACATACGTATAATGGAATACTTTGTGGCCAAGAAATTTATGAGATAAGTCTATAATTATTCACTTAAAGGTAGTTCATGATATATTGCTATATTAGGGAAAAAAACAGGTTAATGCATAGTATTTTTTCTTATAATTTGTTCTTTATAAAATGAAAATAACTATGAATATGTTTGCATAGGACACTAAAATATTCAGCATTATATCTGAGTGGTATTTAATGGGTTATTAATTAAATTTTTCTTGTCTGTATTATATAATTTTATATAATATGCATGTATGTGTTAGTTATAAATACATGTTAATTAAATTTTTAAATAAATATTTACATTGGTTGAAGGAAATGGGAGCCAGCATACAAAATATTCAGAAGAGGCTCCCTCTCTTTTTGCGAGGTAGACAGGGCCTGCTCCCCAGAGGGAAGACAGACAGTGGTGGTAACTCCTTTGATTCCATTGCTTGGTGCACTTCCTCAACTATTCAAGGACATACAGACAATTAAATGTCAACATTTGGGTTGTAATTGACTTCTAGTAAGTAAGAGTTTCCTAATGGTTTATCTGGCTAACGTAAGCAATATGTGTCAATACACTATTTATATGAGATTTCAAAGATCTGTGATATCTCTGAGTTTCCTTTGTTATGTTAGAGGAAGTTTTGAGTAAGCCTCACCCCTGTGATTTCTCTGGTCAACCTCTTCACTTGACTGGCCAGTGCACCTTTTCAGAACTCCTAACTTAACGCCTTCAACTACAGCCTCTCCTAAACACAGCCGTTTTCCTCCAAAGCTGGAGCAGAAATGACAGTATCACTTGAAGGTGTGCTGCAAACCAGGAGAGAATCATAAAATTAAAATTTTAAATTGGAAAAGAAAAACCTTTGTCATTTAACATCACAAAGGTCAAAATGTGTAGAGAATATAATGGTGACAATAACTACTCCCTTCAAGGAAGAATTGTGCTCGTTCACATAATTGAAGCATCATGTGAATTAAACTCATAGACTGTGGACCATGAACCTGGTGAACAGGAATAAATTTTCAGGTAGTTCTTGGCAGAATTTACTGACCTTGAACAGGAGATCCAGGCAGATATTTATGGAGGCAGGTCAAAGAGACAGGTCTCCAAATGGCCAATTCCCTGCTACTAAATGAAAATCTTCTTTGAATAAGTTGGTGGTTCTCTCTGTGCCCATGAAGGCCAAAATTATTTGGGCTTTTCATTGTGAATTTTTGGGGGTGTGATGATTTGTTTCCCTCTAAGATGCCATCCCTGGGGCACCTACTAATTAGTAAGGACCCTGGAACCTGTGTCTGCAGTTCAGGGAAGTTACCAGCAGATGGCAACATTGGTTTAGTGAGTAATATAGCAGGTTTCTCAATAGGCAGACTGCAGGTAGCCCTATGCTCTCCCTAAGATACCAAGTTTAATTCTTTCTAAACACAAAAACTATAGCACTTAGAGGAAAAGCGAGACCTCTAAAAATAAAAGTGTGTAAGTATCATAAGAAGTTCATTAGAAGTGAGTTTCCAAACTGGTGGTTGCCCGAGAGAAGGGGGTGGGGAAGATGGGCAAAATGAGAGAAAGGGAGTGGGAGATACAGGCTTCCAGTTATTGAATTTATGGAAAGAAGGAATCATGGGGATAAAAGGTACAGCATAGGGAATATAGTCAATGGTGTTGTAAGAACAGTGTCTTGTGACGGATGGCAGGCACACTTGTGAGAAAGCATAACATATAGACTTGTCAAGTCACCGTGTTGTACACCTGAAACTCATGTAACATCGTGTGTCAACTATTCTTCAGTAAGAAAAAAAGGTGAGGTTGCATTTTCAAATACAAATGAAAGTTGAAAAAAATCTGTAGATATTGAGAGTCTCCTAATTACCTGATCCCTTATTATCAATTAATATTTTTATAAATTCCATATCCAGAATTTATATTCTTCTACATCCTAAAATTCAGCTTTCCATAACTGCCTTCCTTCCAACCCTATATGTTCTAGTTATTGATATTTAAGCATTATCTTATGACCACCACAACCATGTAAACTGATGTCCTTAATTATCCCTAAATGAAGATGCTCACCACTATGGTGAAGAGCTATGGCCTTGGAGTTGAAAAGCCATAGGTTTAAATTGTTCACCATTTCCTTGGGCAGATTATTTAATCTTGTTAAACTGCAGTGTCTCCATCTGTAAAATGGTATTAACCATATACCTGACTCATAGGATTCAATGAGAGAATATGTGTTTAAAGTGCTAAATTTAAAGCACCATGCTTGGCATATAGTAAGCCCTCATTAATCCTATCTGTTCTCATTACTCACAGTAAGTGCTTGGTTGGGCACCTTTTCCTCTGTTCGAACACGCAGATGGAAAATGGCATCAGCAGACTCACCTTAGCTTCCCACCCTAATCACAGAAGATGCAAAACGAGGCTATCCCATTAGAAGGGGGCTCCCTCTCCCTTTTACAACTGATTTTCATCTCTCTGCCCTCTCAGTCTGCCCTCTTTGCAATTATTGCTCTTTTTTTTAAGATTTTATTTATTTGTCAGAGAGAGAGAGCACATGCAGGGGGAGCGGCAGGCAGAGGGAGAAGCAGGCTCCCCGCTGAGCAGGGAGCCCGACTAGGGGCTCAATCCCAGAACCCTGGGATCATGATCTGAGCCAAAACCAAGAGTCAGACACTTAACCGACTGCACCTCCCAGGCACCCCGCAATTATAGCTCTTATCAATGCCGGTTCCCATTGCCCTGGCTTACCAGCCCCATGGCTTTTCCTGTAGCTGCCTGGCAGGTTAGTGTTCCCCCCACACACACCTGTTCCATTTCTAATACTTTAAGGAAATTCTTACTTAGCAGGGTCACTTTTTTAGTTATCTTTCCAAACATGACCAAAACATACTGAAATGACTGTACACACACATTTTACTTTCTTCAAATCCCCTCCAACTCTGTCCCATTTCATTGTTTCCTTCCTCAGTTCTTGTCCTACCATGGTTGGCCAGGTTAGTTAGCCAGTTGAAGTAAAAGTTATGTCATTAACCTATTGATCTCAGAACCTTACCACCCCTTTATCTAATGGTCCCAGCTGAAAGGAAATTTAGCTGTAATTCCATTCCACAATCCATTCGACAGAAATGCCCCTGCATCCTATCTTCACTGTGAATGTGCTGCCCTTAGAAGCCAACAGCATTGCAGCCTGAACCAGAAATAGTGACCCTCTTTCTTTAGGGTTGCATTACAGCAACTTGGCTGTGGTAGCCGAATTGCCTGCATGTATTTATTACAAGGGAGAGAAGAGGGAATTGGCTGAATCAGGTTTCCATCAAGATCTACTCTACCTATTCTAAAGGTATATTAACAGTTTGTACGTCTTTTAGAATCTTAACCAGCTCCATCCTGCTCTGCTAGAAATTATTCGACATGGATTCACCCCCAAACAGATGATAGAGAGAGGGAGATAGAAAGGGGATTCTTTGCCCAGACTGTGGTCTCCTTACCACTTGATATTCTACAATAAACCTATTCAGAGACTCTCCTTCCATCTGAGAGCAGGAGTACACAAACAGACAATGGCCAGACCATAAATGACACAGAACTCTGACCCACAAGCCCTATAGTAATCAGCCTGGAAAGCCAAACCACACCTTATGCAGGAATTGGTCCAGAAAGGTCAGAACTTGACCAAGTCAATGACTTCCAGTTTCTTTTTTTTTTCTGGTTTTTTTTTTTTTTTTTTTTTGGGTCCCTGCTCTGCTTCCAACATAGGACCAATCAATGAAAGCCAAATAATTACATAAACCAATCACATAAGATGCCCACCCTCTCGTTAGCCTATCTTCAGCTTCTCCACCACTAATAATGCCCAATCAGAACATACCTGGAATCATCTTTTTTTTTTTTAGTACAAAGCTTTCTCATTCCCTTCCCTTATGGCTCGCTCCCTTGCTAGAGCCTGCTCTGAATAAATACTTCTGTTTGTTCTCATTTGGGTAGTCTGTCATTTCCGCAGATTTCCTGGAGGTTCCACTGAGATACCATTGCACTGCTCGTTGCTGCTGACCCTAGGTTTGCACCAGGCGCGGTACCATGGATGTCCCTTATGCCTTGCTGCTTGTGGTTTATTGAGTACATACAGATGTGGTAAGTCAGCACAAGCTCTGAACTCGGCTCTCTGTGTTGAGCTCCTCAGCTCCGTGCTGTGTCTGGTCCCCAAGTTTGTTATTGGTTCCCTTTTGTGTGACATCTTTGGCAGACTGTTCCTATTCATGCCTTTTTACTTCCTTCTGTGCTTCTCTGTGTGTTATGCTGTCTTAAAATGTTGTTTGTCTCAAAGTGTTGTTTATCATAAACACTTCACAACATTACAACCCTGTGAAGGAGAATCACAGGGTAGAACAGAAGCATAAGCCTTAGAAGTCTATTGTTTAAGTAAGCATCGTGGGCAAGAAAGTTTTAGGTTTTCAGTAGACTGGCTTCCATCTGGACAAATTTTGCTGTGGGTCACCAATAAAACTGGATGTGGTCTTGCTTCCATTTAAATTTTTTTTTTTTTTGTCCTGAGAGCTTGGCTTTCATCTTCAGAGAGTGTTTCCTCTGCTTTTCTGACTGCGAGGGGGCAAAAACTGTCAGGTCTGCTTTTAAAGGCAGCCAACAGACCAGGGGCCTGAGATACGAAGTACACAAGCCTGGCTTTTGAGCAAGTCTGACTCCTCTCCTCTAAGAAAAACTGCTGCTTCTTCTATGTACTCCCTTTAGGATCCTAATTCTTGGACATATCTCTCTAAATGTCATAACTTCACCAAGGATTATTTGGGCCTTCAGAGGCCATTCTAGGAACATTTGAGTTGAACAGAATTGCTCATTTGAGAAGTGACTTAGGGAAAAAGGAATACGATTTCTCAGGCCCAATGGGCAGGATTTCTTGAATAGCATGCAGAGGCCTCCAAATAAAATTCTGATACAAAAATTGCTTCTTTAAATGATTCTTTGGATGCCTGGGTGGCTCAGTCGGTTAAGCATCCGACTCTTGATTTTGGCTCAGGTCACAATCTCAGGGTCATGAGATCTAGCCTGGTGTCAGGCTCCATGCTCAGAGCAGAGTCTGCTTGAGATTGTCTCCCTCTGCCCTCCCCCCCACGCTGCTTGCAAGCACACTCTCTCCCAAATAAATAAATAAAATCATATTTATTTATTTATTTATTTATTTATATTTGAGAGACAGAGAGTGAAAGCATGGGGGGGGGGCTGCAGTGGGAGAGGGAGAAGCAGACTTCCCACTGAGCAGGGAGCCTAACTTGGGTTCCATGCCAGGACCCCCAGATCACAACCTGAGCCCAAGGCAGATGCTTAACCAAATGAGCCACCCAGGTACCCCATAAATAAATAAATAAATAAAAAGAAAAAAAGAAAAGATTCTTTGGCCCAGGTGAATGAGCAATTTGACAGACTTAAGCAACAAGCTAGACTAGTTTCCCTGGTAAACCCATCCCCTCCTTGCCCTTCATTGCCTCCCCACATCCAGGTTTCCATCTTGCTTCTTATTCTTCTCTCTCCTTCCATTCTTCTGTCGTCTTGTCCCTCCTTTTCCCCTTGTCCAGACCCCCTACGCTTTTCCAATGCTTCTCCTAAGATCCTAAAATGCCAGGTGCTTCTAAAGATCTATCCCTTTCAAGGCCAGATATGCAAGCAACTCTAGAATATATATGTCAGATAGAAGCTGATTTAAAAGCAATTTAATTAAGGAGTTCTCTAAAGCCAGACAAGACCAGGAATTATTCATAGAAGAATTCAGAATTCTTTTGAATATATATGACCCATGGATACTTGAACTACGTCATTTTTAAAACATGTTGGTCAGAACCTCAGATGCTAAATCCTAAGTGGCAAAAGTGATCCAAAAAGGAACCAATGGGATCTCTCTTTCCACAAGAAAACTAAAAGTCAAAAAAGATGAAAAAGTAGGGCAAAGTCTCATAAAAGTCATACCTGAACATTTCCAATAAGAAATGATGTACTATAATTTAATAATGCAAACAGAGATAAGATAAACTTAGGACATTTTCAGGATAAACTAGAAAATATCTTTGGCAACACTAGAGAGTTCAAAAAAAAAAAAGGTGCAGATATAACATACATAATTTTGTCAATGAAGTGACACCTGAAATTGGAGACCCAGTTTATAGACAGAAATTAGAAGGGGAAACACCCATCTACCTGAATTACAATAACCTACAGAACAAAGGGTTTAGAGCAAAGACAAGACAGGATCCAAACAAACTTATGGTCCTGTAGATAAAAGAGCTTATGTAGCCCACTTTCTGATAGATCACCCACTGACAGGGACACTGGGAAAAAGACTGTCCCATCTTACAAAAGAAATACCAAGTCAAAGAAAAAAATCCCTTGATTCAGAAAAAAGATGATGTTCTGAGGAAGGAAAAAGAACACAACATCCTGCCCTACCCTTTAAACACTCAAGATGAGGGGCACCTGGGTAGCTCAGTCGGTTCAGCGACTGCCTTCTGTTCAGGTCATGATCTCAGGGTCCTGGGATCAGGCCCCGCCCCTCGACCTGCGGCGGGGAGTCTGCTTCTCCCTCTCTCTTTCTCTCTGACCCTCTCCCTCCCCCTGCTGGTGCTTCCTCTCTCTCTCTCTCTCTCTCTCAAATAAATAAATAAAATCTTTAAAAAAAAATAAACACTCAAGGTGAATTAACTGTAAATATGGTTGGTCAACCTCCCAGCAGACACAAGAGCTACTCTTTACTAACCCCCCCATCTTTGCTCAACCTCTTCCTCAGAGTAAACTCACTACACAGGTGGTAGGTACTTCAACTAATGCACAGGCTTTTAGCTGTAACCTTTGGGCACTTGAAAAACATTTCTTCCTGCTCTGCAATACTACCCCTCCAAATTTAAGAGAAGAGACTTACTTTGAAAATGAAATTATAATATCAAATGGAAGCCAGAGTGACTATTTCTTGAGGTTCCAGAGGACTCCTCTATCGATAACCAAGTTGTGTCTGCTCTAGATATCTTTCCTTCCTCTGTTATATTTGATGTAGATCCCAGATAAAGGTTTTGACACATACATTATTTCAATTTCCAATCGCTGCTGTCACATATTACCACAGACTTAGTGGCTTAAAACAACATATATTTTTTATTTTACAGTTCTGTTTTTTCCAAAATGGGTGTTCCTGCACTAAAATCAAAGTGTTGGTAAAGGGGCATTCCCTCTACAGGTTCTAGGGGAGAATCCATTGCCTTGTATTTTCCAGTGTTTAGAGGTCACCTGAATTTCTTGGCTCATGACCCCTCCCTTCACCTTTAAAATGAGCAATGGGGAGTCTTCAAATCTCTAACTCTTTCTTCTTCTACTCATAAGGAATTTTGTGATTACACTGGTATCACCTGGATAATCTTGGCTAACCTCCCCATCTCCAGATTAGATAATTTGTACCCTTACTTCCACCTTCAAACTTAATTCTCCACTGCTATATAGCCCAACATACTCATAGGTGCCAGATATTAGGATGTGGCCATCTTTGGGAGCCTATTATTCTACCTACCACAATCTGGTGCCTGACAGTCTGTGGGCTAAAATTCCACTGACAAAGGAAAAATTACTGGAGGAGAGCCTACTGAAGTTCAGATACATCCAACTACACAGTTATCCAAATTTCTCCAATACCCCTTGAAATCAGAAGCAAAGAAAGGCCTCAAGTTTATAGATAAAAGTTCTATATACAAAAGCCTTCTCATATCCCATGGTAGCCTTTGTAACACTTGTCCTGCCAGTAAAGAAACCAAACAAGACAAGATATTGATCTGTTCAAGACCTCAGGGCTATCAACAAAATTATTATCCCTTGCTTTCCATTAGTACATTACCCAAACAACATCCTATCATCAATTCCAAATGAAAACACTTGTTGCACTGTGTTGGCTCTGCTCTATGTTTTCCAGTCCACTTTATTGGCCTCTAGACCAATAAAGTCAATACCTTATGCCTTCACCTGGGGAGAACAACAAAATACATGGACAATTATTCACCAAACTCCCTCCCATTTTTCCAGATTGTCAAATAAGATTACAAGATCTAAATTCCTCTCATAATTCATTTCTGACACAGTATGTAGATGATCTCCTACTTTTTTCAGAGGACAATGAAGCCTATTAAAAAAAAAAAAAAAGGATACCTTTTACTTGCTCTCAGCCTTAGGAGAAAAGGATCTAACATTTCGAAAGTTAAATTATAGTTTGACCAAAACAGAGTCCATTACTTAGGGCATAAGTTATCTATGAAGGGAAAACTCTCCTGATGGACTAAAGACTATACAAACTTACTTTAGTCCCTACACAAAATGACAATTTAGAGGATTTCTAGGTTTAACTGCAGTTGCAAATAATAAGTTTCAAATTTTTCTGGGATTGGAACCTCTCTCTATGAATGGAATAAGGCCTCTGAAAGATACTCTTCTCAGAGAGGCCAAACACAAATAAGCCTTCTTTAAAATCCTTAAAAGAAGGCTCTTTAAACTCCTCCTCCCCCAGTCATTTCTTACTACAAAAAGCCCCTTTATCTATTTGTTCATGAGAGATCTGGACAAGTTGAGACTTTAACTCAACTTCATGAGAACCCTCAGTTTCTATTGCTTACTATCTCCTTACCCCTGACCTGGCTGCAAAGGCTTAACTGCTTGTCTCAGGACATTAACTGCCACTTCTGAAACTTGCCAATGCTTTGCTGAATTAGTTCTAGGCTTCCAGCTTGACCTCATGGTTCCTCACACAGCACAGACGCCTTACTACCGACTGAGAGCAAACCACATTTTTTAGCCAGTCAGTTAACTTCTGATGACAGTTACTCTTTCTCACATTACTATTCACCACAGCAATACCCTAACCCTGCCACTCCCTTGCCCCTACCAGAAGATGGGAAATTTTATGATGATCTTATCCAAAGCAAGGAACTTTCTATACCTCACTCAGATTTAGTAGAGACTCCTATTGAGAACCCTGACCTATAATTATTTGTTGATGGATATCTCAAAATGAAAACTAGAGGTTATCAAGTAGGATATGTTGTCACTAACTTAAATTCTCCTTTAGAATATAGTCTTCTAACGAACACAAAATAAGCTATGATGGCAGAACCCATTATGCTTACTGGAGCTTGTCATCCAGCCAAAGACCAGAGAATAAACACATCTATAGAAAGCAGGTACATTTTTGGAATAATACATGACTTTTTAATGCTTTGGAAGCAAAGGGGTTTCTCAATTCTGTGGAACTTCATCAAAAATGGACAAGTTAAGCAACTTTTAGATGCTTCCTAGAAAGGTGGCTATTATAAAGGTTGAGACTGATGCAAAAAGAGATAATATGGAAGCTAAAGAAAATCCTATAATAGATCATTTTACCAAACAGGCAGACTTCACCAAGGCTATGATCTTAATTAAACCCTCAATGGATAAATCCCTTAAGGGATTCAAAAAGGCCATTATGAAAAATCAAAGTTAAGTTCTTGAAAAGGAAGAAAGGAAAAAATTTGGCTGTACCTTTCACTCAGATCATCTCTGGCACTCCTCATAAAAATGCTTGGAGGCACAAGATAATTTCAAATGGATGTTCACTAAATTTCCCTACGAAACAACTCATTATAGTAGAAACAAATCGATCACTATCTTAAATTAACACTGTTGGAGAAAATTTATAAAGACAGTTGAGGCTATTTTCAGGTCCTATGTCACCTATTAACACAATCCTGGAAAAACTATAAAGGTTGGACATAAACAAATCAACCTATGGCTTTGCTATTGTCCTTCTATCCAGAAGAAGAGCCAGTTATTATCACCTATTGATCACACCCTAGATAATTCTAAATTTGAATTCCATAATCACACACACACACACACAATTTCAAGCATATGCAGACATCTACAGAGTCTCCATTTGTCACCAAGTTTCACCAATTATCAACTCATACACATCTTTTTCATCCATTGTCCCCAGTTCTCCCTCCCAAATTATTTTACTTGAAGCAAATCCCAAACATCTATCATTTCATTTTTAATATTCCATTATGCATCATTAAAGAATAAAGACTGTTTTATAAAATATAGCCATAATACCATTATTACCACTAAAATTTCCTTAATATTATATAATACCAGTTGCTTGCACTTTGTATCTAATATGGTGAGAAGTTTAACATTGATTTATAGACATTTCAATTGTTTCCAAACATTTATGTCTCCTTTTTTGTTTAAAATGGTGTTCATAAAAATGAATGGTCAGTAATTGGATTCCATAGTTTTGTCAAGAGGGAGGATCTGAAATAGGACTGAATTTTGTCTCTATTAATACTTATCTTCACTACCTTAGGTAAGTTTTCTTTACAATTTTTTAGTATTTTAATATCCAAGCAACCCAGAGTAGGCTGTGTAATATTTGCTATTTAGTTCATTTTAATACAGTAAAAAGAATTATAGCAAAACGATACCACAGAGGATATGTATGAGGGTTCACTTAATCAGTGCCATAAATATACTTTTAAATATTTTCAAAATATTTACCAGTTCCCTCAGAAATAATTTACCTGAGGGATGATGAATTTTTGCTTGTCCGGTTCATTTGTAAGGTTCAGTTTATTTACTGAAGATTACTGATGTACAGTTACCCGTAAATTGAGAAAATATCCTATACATTGCATATTTACAAAAAGTCCTTCCCTATCATTTATCATCCCCTAAACACATCCTGACCACTTTTGCCATCATCAGTTTTGAGCAATTGATTTTCAGAAGCAAACATTTGAGGGGAGTGGATGAAGGGAGGTCATTTGAACGTTCCTGTTCTTATGAGTCAATAACTCACCTCAATGAAAAAGATTTAATTTCACCAAGGTAAGTAAAGTGTCCTTTTAAAAGGATAAAGAGAAAATATCTTAGATTCATTCTATATACTTATTTCATTAGCTGTTCCTTTTCTCTCTGTTCCTCTTGGCATACTTTTTCTTTGCTCTCAAACTATAGTAAATGCCACCGCATCCCAAAATCTTCACAAGCCTCATGGAAAAAACACTTAGAATCAGAGGTAATTCAACTAGTGAATCACGGTCTTTAATTCTGTCTGGGAAATAGCAGCAATGATGAAATGAAACAAAAAATCCTGAAGAAAAAATTTATTTTTCCAATCAGAAAAAAAAAAAGGATGGTAAATAGAGAAGAATGTTCTAAGAAAACTGTGACTTTTTTTCTAAGTTTTTATTTTAATTCCATCACCCAATGCTCATCAGGACAAGTGCACTCCTTAATCCCCATCACCTATTTCACACATCCCCAAGGCCCCTTCCCTCTGGTAACCATCAGTTCTCAAAAACTATGACATTTTAAATTTCTTGACAGAAAATATATTAGTCAAATGTCAAATGTAATTATTAACAGAAATGTCTTATTCTCAGCCAAAAAACAACAGAATTGGCTTCCAGATATTTTCCTTTCACAAATCTTAAGAGACATAACTTAGGACACTTAGTGTAAGCATGTCCTAAAACCAGTTAAATCTAAATTTAAATTTCTGTGTTGCTGACTTATGGTTTGATTATCTTCTTTAAGTGACTAACATCAACTGTTCTGTTAAATATTTTCTAGGAAGAGAAACCAGAAGATATAACTGAAGGCTGAAAAGATAATCTTTTCTTGCTTGTTGTCATTAAACTAACTTTTAGGCCCTTAGTGACAATGGAAAATATCAAATGTCAAATCTTTCAACTATAAAAATTCCATTCTTCTCAGTTTATTCAGCCTGCCTCAAATAAATTCTGTGAAAGATTCTCTCAGTCATTCAAAATTTTAAAAGTTGGTAATTTTTCTAACTCCTATCAGAATTAATTTTGGCACTATGATGAGCCAAAGTAAGTAAATTTTTCTCCAGCATTAAGGTACTCTTATAAGCTAAATTCCAATTATATTCAAATTGAAGGAAATCATATCCAGTTATTGAGAAGTCTGACAAGGAAATGACAGTAATAAGGTGAATGGCATATTGCCTACTATTCGGCTTCATCATGTCAGGAAACTGGTTCATTTTTGGCAGAACCTGAGGCATGCTTTACTCTAGTCTACAGGTGTATCTTGGAATAGTACTCAATCACTGATCCCCTCCACATCCAATTATGACCAACTCCTGTCACCTCAACCTTCTAAAAGTCTCTTTAATCTGCGCCATTGCTAATGCCTTAGTTCAGGCCCTCCTCAGCTCTCAGCTACTAGAGCAGCTGTGTGAGGAAGCTGCCTTGCTTCTGTGGCCACCCACCCAATAATTGATCCTTAATTGAACAACCAGGAGATCTATCCTCCTAGGGAACAAAGCTTAGGATGGCTAACAAGCTAGTGTCACACACAAAATGCTTCACAATTTAGTTTCCCCGTACTTCACCACCTTCTCCCCCCGGCCCCGCTGCTCCCTCTTCCTATTCACCCACACATCACATCACATCATATTCACCCTAATCCCCTCCCACCTTCCCAAACACATAGCCCACTTTAATAGCCTTTGAGACTATACTGGGTTTTCTTTCCTATTCCTATGAATAAACTCACATAGTGTTCTAAATGTTTATCCTGTCAACTACCTCCCTGTTAAACTATGAATCATGTCTTAGTCTTAATCATATTAATCTCCTTGATAAATATTCACTGATGTGAAATTGATTCTGACAGACAAATCAATGTAATGTAAAAGAGATCCAATAAATAAACTACAAATATTTAAGTATTCATTCAATGATAGAGATGTCATTTCAACTTCATTTAACTTTATTGGGATTTGTAGTCAAAAATTTGAAGAAAATATTGGTTAGACCTTAGCTCATACAATATAATAATATGTATTCCAGATACATGAACAATGTAAATTTTTTTAACTATAGAAATACTAGACAAAAATTAAAGTCAACACTTATATTATATTGGAGGATAGAAAAGATTTTTCCAAGTATGACTCCAAAGGCAGACATCAATCAGGAAAGTGATGATGGCTTTTCCAATTAAAAAAATCTATAGCAGTGCTGTACAATATAACTTTTAGGATTGATGGAAATGTTCCATAGTTACACTGTCCAACACAGTAGCTACTAGCCACATATAGTTGCAGGACACTAAAAGTTTAACTAGTGAGACTGCAGGATTGAATTTTTTATTTTAATTAATCTAAATTCAAGTTCTATTTAAATTTAATAGTCATTTGTAGCTAATGGCTGCTATTTTGGACAGCATGGATCTATAGGTTTAAAAAGATCCCATAAGAAGAAAATAAAAATATAAGCCACAAAATTGAAAGAAATATATCCACTGGTTGAATAACTACATTATATTCTTAAAACATAAATTGTTCTTACATAATAGTAAAAACAATATTCCTATTAGAAAAAAAGTAGGGTTACAGATGATATGCAAAAAGAAATAAAAATAGCCAATAAATATATGAAAGCCATTCACCACTGACTAGTTATCAGAAAAATGCAAAGTGAAACAATATATTGACAGCTCTAAATTCTCCTTCTCAGCCCTCTCCCATCTTCACCTCATTCCCATTAGTCAGATGTGAGTCTATCCATTCTACTCTTTCTTGACATGTTTCTCTTCCTTGATTAGTTATTTTTGTGACACCCACCTGGCAGAAGCTCAGTCTTGGATAAATGCCACAGTCCACAGCATGGACTACAGAACATGCCGTACAAAGTCAGACCTCTGCAGAGGAGGTGGACCCCTGAATGTGTGGTCTCACAGGCTCATTCTCAGCACACCCTGGCCATCCTGCATGTGTCTTTACCAGCAGTCTCCCCTTTTTTTTCCACTGCTCTTTTAAAAGTTTTCCACTATTTCCAATTTCCAACCCCACCATCTCTGACCTGACTACTGGCTGCTAGCCTCAGCTCCTACTTCACCAAGAAATTAAAGACTACCTGACAAGAACTTTCTCAATCTCCAGCCAATATAACCTACACATTTACTCCCTTTCTAATTATTCTTTATGCTTCCCCTATTATTACCACAGACTCCTCAAGGTCCAAGTCTATATTCCACCCACATTCTTGATTTCAGCCTCTATTTTATATTCCTTCTTTTTCTTGCCTTTTCTATTTCTTCTCATCTAACACCATCCATCCCTGATGCATTCAAATACACCTAATTCACTCTGATTTTGTAGAGAATATATAATGCAGTGGCTTACGAAATCAGCTCCCAATCCCAGCTCTGCCACTCGTTGCTCTGTGATCATATTCAACCTCATTCATGTTTCTTTCTCCTTATCTGTACAAGCTATCCATAGTACAGTCCTGAACACTGAATGAAGATTTTCTACAAAGCACTTAGCACTGTGCTCAGAGTATGGTAAGCTCTCAGAAAATATCACTCATTTTCACTACTATTGCTAATTTTTAATTCTCCTTGGCCTCTGATTCTTTCCCCATCTCTTCTGTTCAGAGAAAAACTTGAAAAAATTTTTTTCTGAACTAATTTTAGATTTACAGAAAAGTTGCAGAAAGAGTACAGAGTCCCACGTACCCTCCACCTAGTCTCCCCCAATGTTAAGTACATTGCATAACCATGGCCCAGTGATCACAACCAGAAAATTATTATTGGTGCAACACTATTAAACTACAGACTTTATATAAGTCTCACCAGTTTTTCCACTAATGGCATTTTTCTATTCCAGGATCCAATCTGGGATTCTACCCCGCAACTAGTTATTTCTCCTTGCTCTCCTATGACCTTAACACTTTTAAAGAGAATTAATAAGTTATTTTGTAGAATATCCTTCGGTTTGGGTTTGTGTGATATTTTCTCACATTACAATTTGAAAAATTCTTGCATTTTCAGCAAAATACCACAGAAAGATATTGTGTCCTTCTCAGGACATATCAAGAGATTCATGATGTCAGTATGTCAGAGGAAAATTTTTTGTAAGAATTATCTCCTCTCGCTGATTCCACTTCATCTCTTCCCTCCTGCTTCTCAACCCACTGTTGGCTGACTTCAGGCCCCATCGGTCTACTGAAACTGCTCTTATCAAGGACACCAAGAACTCTCTAGCTGTTCGATTAAAACAAACAAACAAAAAACCCCACACAACTTCTTGGCCCTCCACTCTTGGGCCACGCAGGAGCCTTAACATTGCAGAGTGCTCTTACTCGACACCTGTACTCAGCGGCAGCAAAACTGATTTATCACTGACCTTTCTGAGTGCTTTTCTCAGTCCCCTTTCCCACTCCTTTTCTGTTCCCCTTCTTCTCAATGTCAGAGCGCTTATTTGTAACTAGGCACTCTCCCTGGAAGAAGGCGTCTAAGTCTCTGGTGTTACTTGCCATCCATGTACAGGCAATTCCCACATCTATCTATACCTTTAACACATTTCTCTCTCCTAATTTTCATAACTATATATACAAGCATATTCTAAACATCTCCATAGGATATCCTATAGGAATCATAAACTGAACATATCCCCCAACCAAACCTAAAGTTTAGCCTTGTGAAATATGATCTGTTTTACATTTCAGAAACCCTCCCCCAAACCTACTAAACCATGATAGATATAAACTCAACAAAGTAGAGAGTAGGTCAAGAATGTTAGCTGTCCTTTGAAATAAATTTTTATTAATGCAGTCAAAGATTGCATTAGATTTGGTGGCGGCCACACTGCATAATTGACACAAATTGCGCTGACTACAAAAAAAAAATCTTTTTTTTTTTTTATAAATATATTGCTGTAGCTGTTTTCCCAGTTCTATACTTGTACAGATAAAATTTAGGACACACTATGTCACTCTGTTGAATCTGGCCCATCACTCAAGTCTGATATATTCTGGGATCCAAACACAATAATTCAATTATTCGTTAAATCAAGATACACTGAGCAAGCACTAAATGCTCAACGTTTTGTGAGACACTGGAAGCACAGTAGTGAGACAGACTTTTAGTTGTAACCTCAATCCATTCTTCTCCTCTTCCACAGTATTACAGTTTAATCTGGGCTCCTGGCCATCAGCTAAATACAACACTGCCCAACAGAAATACAATGAGGACCATATATGTGATTTAGATTTTTAGTAGCCATCCTAAATGAAGTAGAAGGAGGTAAAATTCATTTTAATAACATATTTTATGTAGCCCAATATATCAAAAGTATTATTTTAACATGCAACTAATATAAAAAGTATTAATGAGATATCAGACAGCCTTTTTTCTGTTTTTTTAATTTTATTTTATTGTTATGTTAATCACCATACATTACATCATTAGTTTTTGACGTAGTGTTCATGATTCATTGTTTGCATGTAACACCCAGTGCTCCATTCAGTACATGCCCTCTTTAATACCCATCACCAGGCTAACACATCCCCCACCCCCATCCCCTCTAGAACCCTCAGTTTGTTTCTCAGAGTCCATAGTCTATCATGGTTTGTCTCCCCCTCCGATTTACCCCCCTTCATTTTTCCCTTCCTACTATCTTTTTTTTTTTTAACATATAATGTATTATTTGTTTCAGAGGTACAGGTCTGTGATTCATCAGTCTTACACAATTCACAGCGCTCACCATAGCACATACCCTCCCCGATGTCTATCACCCAGCCACCCCATCCCTCCCATTCCCCCACCACTCCAGCAACCCTCAGTTTGTTTCCTGAGATTAAGAATTCCTCATATCAGTGAGATTATATGATACATGTCTTTCTCTGATTGACTTATTTTGCTTACCATAATACCTTCTAGATCCATCCACGTCATTGCAAATGGCAAGATTTTGTTCCTTTGATGGCTGCATAATATTCCATTGTATATATACATATATACAACACATCTTCTTTATCCATTCATCTGTCGATGGACATCTTGGCTCTTTCCATAGTTTGGCTATTGTGGACATTGCTGCTATAAACACTGGGGTGTACGTACCCCTTTAGATCATTACATTTGTATCCTTGGGGCAAATACCCAATAGTGTAATTGCTGGGTCATACGGTAGCTCTATTTTCATCTTTTTGAGGAACCTCCATACTGTTTTCCAGAGTGGCTGCACCAGCTTGCATTCCCACCAACAGTGTAAGAAGGTTCCCCTTTCTCTGCATCCTCACCAACATCTGTCCATTTCCTGACTTGTTAATTTTAGCCATTATGACTGGTGTGAGGTGGTATCTCATTGAGGTTTTGATTTGGATTTCCCTGATGCTGAGCGATGTTGAGCACTTTTTCATGTGTCTATTGGCCATTTGGATGTCTTCTTTGGAAAAATGTCTGTTCATGTCTTCTGCCCGTTTCTTGATTGGATTATTTGTTTTTTGGGTGTTGAGTTTGATAAGTTCTTTATAGATTTTGGATACTAGCCCTTTATCTGATATGTCATTTGCAAGTATCTTCTCCCATTCAGTTGGCTGTCTTTTGGTTTTGTTGACTCTTTCCTTTGCTGTGCAAAAGTTTTTTATCTTGATGAAGTCCCAATAGTTCATTTTGTGCCCTTGCCTCCCTTGCCTTTGGCGATGTTTCTAGGAAGAAGTTGCTGCAGCTGAGGTCGAAGAGGTTGCTGCCTGTGTTCTCCTTTAGGATTTTGATGGACTCCTGTCTCATGTTTAGGTCTTTCATCCATTTTGAGTTGATTTTTGTATGTGGTGTAAGGAAATGGTCCAGTTTCATTCTTCTGCATGTGGCTGTCCAATTGTCTCAACCCCATTTGTTGAAGAGACTGTCTTTTTTCCATTGGACATTCTTTCCTGCTTTGTCGAAGACTAGTTGACCATAGAGTCAAGGGTCCAATCCTGGGCTCTCTATTCTGTTCCATCGATCTGTGTCTGTTTTTGTGCCAGTACCATACTGTCTTGATGATGACAGCTTTGTAATAAAGCTTGAAGTCCGGGATTGTGATGCCGCCAGCTTTGCTTTTCTTTTTCAACATTCCTCTGGCTATTCGGGGTCTGTTCTGG